>NC_084993.1:8813497-8903497 GCF_963691925.1 Scomber scombrus | reverse complement strand
GGTGATGCTGTGTGTATTTTTACGTTGTTTGCTCTGCTTACACGTGCACGTAGCTCCATCTGTCACCGATCCCTGGGTGTGTCATTGCTCAACTGCCCCACCATCCCTGCTGGGCACTGACACATCCCGTCTGTCCCACCCGTCCCGTCAGTCATTCAGTCAGTCAGGATCAATGTTTAGCTGTCACTATCAGCGCACGTCCCACTGTGACAGCGCACCAACACCCCTCCACCAATTTAAAGGACATGAAAGCCGGCGTCTTGATCCGCTGTTTACAAATCCACATACAACATGATATATCCTCTCCCCCACTTCACTGTTTGCAGCACTGAAGAAATCCGACAGGGAAGCAAGCCAATTAGCGCCGTCCGTTCCGCTCTTATCCTATCGCAAAGCAGCAGGATGTGCAAGGTTGAAAGGTAGTCACTGGTGGGCTGCACTTTTCAGAACCAAAGCCTTGTTGTCAAACCGAAGGGGCCCGCTGCAAGATGATTTCTGATGGATTACTGCTGTTATTGTGCACTCCGCCTCCTCATTCCCTTTCCTTGACTGCTTCCTTTTTTAAGCTTTGTGATGAGCCCTCTCTCCTCAGTTTGTTCTGAAATGTCTTTATTTCCTTTCTTCCCTCCCTCCATCATGCCCTTTTTCTTTGCCTCCTTCGTAACTTTCTTCTGCTGTCTCTCTTTTAATGTCTCCATACAGTCCTCGGTACTGACTGTTTCTTTCCCAATTCATCTCTCTCTGTCCTTGAATGAACTATTGATTTAACCAGGCTACATTAGACAAAATGAGATCTCACGTCCCGCATGGATTCACACAAGTTCATGATTTTCTACAATTAAGTGTGCTAATATGAGCTGGGTGAGATCCCTGAGACCTCCCGCCAATTAAACAGTGTGGGAAGCTCATGACATGATGTTCCTTAAACCTAGAAGTTTCTATCTTTTCTTTCTCTGTTAAGCCACAATGGCCATCACTGCTGATGATACAGTAATACCTCTGTGTATTCCAAACAAACAAGTAAAACAAATTATTTCTTGTGCGCCAAAGAATTTCTCTGGGAATGAGCTTGATAATATGTGTTTAGGTTGGCAAATGTAAAAGTTTTCATTAAAAAGGGCTTTGGCATTAATCACTTTTTTTGTTAGCCATATGGAGTGATGAAACAGTCCGTGACAGTGTAGCACACAGAAAGGAAAAGAGGGGACGAAGGATGGATTCAGACAACTATACGAAGCGGTTCTGGCTGTCAGCAGCATTGGTAGGCATACTGAAAAAATCCCTCTGACATGTTTATGTGGGTGTCTTTGCACTGACTCTAAGCTGTGATGGGGGTAAATTGGAGCTGCATTACCTAACCCCATCGTTGGTTATTGCACTTCAGGTGGATTTCTTTGATCCACCATCTGGCATTTAAGGGCTGTTAGCGGTGCTGATGTGGAGTGGAGTCTTCAAGAGAGTATTTATTAATGTTAGTATTCTCTTTTGTAAAAAATGCATAAGGCCATACATTTTGCACAGAGGACAAAGCTATCTCTTGCGGATAAGCATTCCAGCTCTCTCACTTCATCGCTATTCATCTCTATTTCTTCCCCTAAATTATTTATGCAAAACCACAAATCACTTTCTTTGCAACACTTAACACGTATGTAACAGACAGGCATGATTTACTAATCAGGGCTGCCTTAAATACATGTTTCCATGGAATGTAAAGCCTTGTAGAGTATATTCCTTCACTTGTAAAAGCTTCTTTTTTTTAATATGTTAGCCAACGGTCGTGTGATTGAAATGGAGACAGCAATTATTATTAAATCCAGCTGTGTGTTGATATAACCTCTCACCTATCACCTGTAATTAAAGCAGCTTAGAATTGGTTATTTATGTGTGCAGGTGTGTAAAGACATATGTAAAATATGCACTGTGTATCAGTTTTACTTTGTGTTTCGCTTTTTATTAAAGTCAGTCTCTGTTATTTGAAGCCATTATGAATGTTCAGCTTGTCTACCATTACAATTCCTAATGCACTAAACCCCTCAGCCCTAAAAATGTACCATAACATTGAAATACTGTTAACAGCAAGCACTGAATCACCCTTCATAGAGGAAAAAGTAGTCTTAAAATGACAGCTTTTTTTTTTTTCATAATTCAGATTTGTGCACAATTTGCTCCCACCGTCTTAAATATAAAAAAGCTGCCAAGTGTGCTCGCCGTCGTTGAAAATGAGCTTTCGCACAACGGAAGCGGCTTCCTGTACGCTACTATTGAGGCACAATTCTAATTTACAACTTTGCCATGGAGGCAAACAGACACGGGCGCTATCACCGTCAGCAGCCGCCGGAAAAACAAATTAACTTTTTTTCCCTCTATTTCTTCCCTACATTCATTGCAATGGGCAGCTATTCCTATTTATTGGTGTTGATGTGAGCTGTCAGTCAAATATCAGAGGAATGGGGAATTGACAGTGGAGATGATGAGGAAATCCTCATACATATATATCAGCTGATAAAGGGGCAGTCACAACAAGCCTCCCCCTTTTCCTTCCCCAACCCTTCCTCCCCTCTAAATTTCTGTCGCTCTCACTCACTACATCTTTCATGCCTTCCCCTTGAAATCCCCCCTTCTCTTCTCACACGAAAGTCTTTTATGTTTCTTGTCTTTCATGCTCTGGCTACACCTGCCTCCCTTCCTCTTCTTCAACGGGACCATTTGGCTCAGAGCTCTGCCTTATTTGCAGCTCTGGTGATGAGCAGGGATGGGAGGGGGTGAGGCAGGGATGCCTTACTCACTCCTCTGCAGTTTGACCGTGAAGTAGCTCCACTGGAGCAGTTGAAGAATTAATTACTTTATTCATAGACTTCTAAAGAACTTGTTTACCTCGCGCTTCCAGAGTTTTCCAGCAAGTACCGGGGGCCACAAGGTCTATACTCTTTAATTATAAGTTATCTTGTCTAGCTTCTCTCAGTTTTTTCTTTTGCTTAACATCCAATGCTGATTATGTTATGTAAGGAGCAATCTTCAGAAAGCTAATCACATGCTAATGCTCTCTTGAGTTTTGCCAGCAATCATTTCACCAGAGCAGCTGTCACATTTTTCAGACGGCACAGATCTCATTTAGAAAATAAACTTTTTTTTCATTTTTATTTCCTCTGGTAACTTTGGTTACTCATCCAGGGGGGGAATACGATACCCACATTTGTACAGTGAATTATTGCCCACAAGGGTAATTATCAAATAAGACAGTGAGCCGAGACTTCCATTTGCGTTGATCAGTTCCATGATCCATCAGTCCCTATCGAGTTATGACATTTGAATTGACCCTGAGGGACGGACGCTTTGAAGTGCAGACACATTCGTATCGGCCAGACAGCTCAGCCGCATTTCAGCAGCCGACTGCCCATCATTCACCGGCCAATTAAAGGTATTCATACGGCCACAGGAAACAGTCACGACCAATTAGCATTTGATCTTACCTACTCATGCACACACATACTCTCAAAGCATAGGGCGCCAGGAAGCAATTACACCTCCGATAGCGGTTATGTCCTATCCAGTCATCTTCATGCCATTTGTGATGGATGGCCTTCCTCTGTCATTTGAGGTCCGCTAATGACACACACATGCGAGAGGACACTTCGATCCCTCACTCAACTTGTTCCCTTTATTCGCCCCCTCACGCATCTCCCACTAAAACACACACAGAGCGTGACCCCTGCCTTCCAGATGGACAAGGTTAAGTGTTTCTTGTTTGAGGATGTGCGGAGAGCCGGAGGAGCCAAGAGTCTAACCTTTCCCAGTCAGCCAATGGCTCTCATCTGGAGCCATGGTGACCTAGCCTTTTCCCCAACCTCCAGCTGGGAAAATGGAATTTGAAAAAAAAGAAGCATCACAGAACTCACTGTGACTTTAAGGCAGTAAATAAACCAATCTCACAGGATCTACTATCCACCTTAAATAACTATGCATGTATGCACATTTATTCTTCACTCTTTAATATGCACTGAGCAATTAAGGAAAAACACACAAAGTCATAATTAGGCCTGTAGATTTTCTGAACAGGGATAGTTTTCCTCTTTTTAGCCATGCAGATAGTTTTTGGTTTTATTTGCACATGTTTTGAGATATGTGCCTTTGAGATTTCTGCCTCCACCACAAGAAAATAGAGGTGAGAAGAGTTTTGTTTGTGCATAAAGTGTTGAAAAATTACATCTAAAAATGCCTTTTAAATACATTTTCTACAGGTACAGTAAATTAGTCCCTGGTTTCTCCATGGTGCCACAAGGGTTGAGTGACAGTGGGGTTAGGGTTTTTTTGTTTGGTTTGTATTTTTCTTTTGTAATTTAAGTGAACTAACCCTTTAAATAGAAGATGTTTTTGTCCAACCAAATGGCTTCCAACAGTGTTTATTACAAATGTCATTTATATTATATCGTAGGGGCTGTGTATAATACTTAAATGTATTCATTTATAGGACAGTGATCGGAGGTGTCATCATATTTTCCATCCAGTTACTCATGTTTTTGGTTTGTTTTTTACGGACAGGACTGTATGTATATACACATACAGTGACAACATATACACTACTTTCCAAAATGGCAGAGAAGTGTGAGAATGAGGCGCGTAGCTTGGTGGTCTCGTTAAATATTAATGGCTTCTCTGACAGAAATGAGAAGGGAAAAAGAAAAGACAAGACAAATTGCCGGGGGATGACGGATTTTGTGTGGAATTGCAAAAATATGCCACATATCAGGATGCGAACAATTAAAGGGAAGCCCATATTTCACCAGGAGGCCCCCGGACGGCCCAGCAGATCACACACTCCGACTGGCGACGAAACCTCTCCTCCCCTCTACATTTTTCTTCTCCCTTTTTCTTTGCTCTATCACTCTTTACTTAGCTATTTTGTTTACATTTTCTCCCCCTTTTCCTGACTTTCTCTTTCATTATGCTTCCGTGTTGTGACTTATCACATTCATCCCCTAATCTGTCTTCCTGCCTTTCACTTCCTGCCTTTCTCTTTCTTCTCCCGTGTTCCCTTTTTCTCTAACTCCTTCTCCTCCTCCCTTCACCACCTCACCCTTTCTCTTTCCTTCTTCTCCCTGCTTCTTTCTCAACCCTTTAATTTCCTTCCTTTCCCCGTGTCCTTCCCGTGTCTCTCCTTCCCTGGCATCTCCTCCCCCTCCCTTTTTCCTCTCTTCCCTCAATCTCTCTGTCTTTTGTCTGACTGATGCATCAGTCCTCGGGGGACTGACCAGGCGTTGATTAAGACAAGCTTTCCTTATCTGCTTTCTGCTCCCCTGAGAACAACCTGCTGTGCATTCATACCTGTCTGTCTGCCTCCATCTTTTCTCCTCCAGGTGTTAAATTAAAGTCATTTAAGGAGGAAAATTAAATCATTACACCTCTTTTTCCCGCTATATATTTACAGCAGGATTGTAGACTAACACAAGGTGCTAGACAAGTAGTTAAGCTAGTAATAAAAAAATTGACTTATCAATATTCTCCTCCTTCCTCTCGTGCTCTTTGCTATGAAATTTTGTTAACATATTTTCAAGAATTAGATATCAAAATAAGTACTAACGGCTGAATCCTCCACTCGCATTCCCCCCCTTACATTATTAATACACTCTAACTGGAACTGTTTTAATTAATGATTAGCCTCGGATGGATCTTTCCTAACTGCAGTTTTATCTGTCAAACTCTTTTTAGTGGTATCACTTCTAATATCAACCATTAATGGAAGCTGATTTGGGGCGAAATTGCTGGTATGCGGCGCAGGGCATATGGAGAGGAAGTCGGATAAATAGATTTAATTATGCCCGGTGGGGGAAAACTCAGGACCTGCTGGCTGTTTTCATTATTGAGCGGAGGTTGGATTTATTCTGCAAAGAGGCCAGGATTGGCTGGTGGTGCCGTCAGTCACAAGCTGGACTTCAGTGGCCTGATGTGACCTTGTTGTTTAGTGAGAGTCCACTTTGTAGCCTGATACTCATTTCCACCAGGAAACCACACCAATTTTAAAGAGCGCTTGTTGTCTATTTTTTGCCGCGAATGTTATTCAGTCTATTTCGGGCCTGGAATATTTTCCGAGTAGTCTCACCAAGAAGTGCCGTGTTGTTGGAACAGGAGAAGGAGGCACCATGTTACATCACAATCCTCCATAGTGTTAATCTCTTCTTCTGTGTGTCTCTCATTTCTCTTTCAGTCTGCCCCTCGGTTTGTTTCTCTTTCACTCTCCCTTTATCTGTCTCTCTTTCTCTTTACTGCGAACTCCACTGAGATATGTGTGCTCCTCTCCAAATACATACAGAGCAATCTAATTACTGCGATAACATTTCTGCTTGGCTGATTAACTGTTCTCCCTGTGCCTCTGAACGCAGCAGCATTGCTTCTATATATTCCTAAGCTCCTTATTCCTCCCCAGCTGAGCTGCACTTTCACAGGAGCTTTGGCTCACCCATCCATCTCTCCTCCTTTTTTCTCACTTTTTTTTCTTGCTTTCTCTCTCTCTTGTCTGGCTATTTCTTTTCCGTAGCTTCTCTTGTGTATTCTCCTAGGCGGATAGCCCACTCTCACTTTTTCTGGCTCGCTCGTTTAATTTCTTTCTCACTCATTCTTTTTCTGCCTTTCTCTTGCTGTCCTTTCTTTCACCCGCTCTGCTTCTTTTCACCTCTCTCTTACTCTCTGGCTCATTCTCCAAGGCAAATAGGATATTTGGCCAGTTTTCTCGCTTGCTTTCAGCTATTTGTCACCACCTTCTTCTTTAGAACATAGTAACCCCGTTGCAAAAAATCTTTAACAGTAATATTAGTTCTGACCATCATACCAAAAGGCTTGTCCAGTCATGTTTTCATCAACTTAGTAATATTTCAAAAATATCTATTTTGACTGTCACAACTTCTTCTTTTGTCTTTTCTCCAAAAATCAATTGACTGGCTAGAGACTGAACATAATATAGCATGCTGGTTACGCACATAATGCTGTTCACCAAGATTACGGTAGTGTTAATGTTATCACAACAGACAAAGTGTTGGTCTGCTGTTGACCTTAGTTCACATCCCGATATCCGTTCTGACTGTTACTATACGTAGCTTCTTCTTCATGTTGCGGATGAATTGCGTTTATTGATGTACTTAAGTTAAAAGGAGCACTCCAACATGACCACATTGATTTTAAGATATCGCTGGTTACTTTTAAGGCACTTCATGGCTTCACTCTGTATGTCTCTGACCTTCTAGTAACCATATGAGCTTTTCCGTAGTCTGATATTTGTGTCGAGAGTCTCAGGGGACAAAGTCTTTGAAGTCTTGCACCCTGAGGCTTTGAATTGACCTGCCTGCCTGAAGAAAGTACAGTTAGCAGAATCATCTTTTAAGTGTCTTCTTAAAACACACTTTTAGCTAATATCCTGATTTGAGTTGGGGGGGTTTTCTGAATGTTTTTAATTGATTTTCCCTATTTTATCCATTTATTTTACATTATATATACTGTAAGTTTTCCATTTGTGTTTGTTGTTGTTGTTGGTATTTAATCTTTTCTTTTGAGAAGCACTTTGTTACCTGTTCTTTGAAAAATGCTCTACAAGTAAAGATTATTGTTATGCTGTACTATTAGTTTTTTTTTTTTTAAATCCCCTTTCTTCTCTTCTCATTTAGTTTTTTTCCTCCATGCTCCCTTTCTCCTCTTTGCATCTCTTTCCTGCAACACTGACAGGATGCTAAAGTGGTGTCTTTGCAGAGACGAGCCCTTCATGCTCTGCTGTGCTGTTGTGTGTAGAGCTTCACCTTGTGTGTGTGCTTCACCTCAAACACTGTATGGCAAGGTGTTCACGAGTTTCATGGAGTCAGCGAGCGTGTGAGCTCTCACACACAACATACACATACACACACGTCAATTAAATGCTTGTCCTCAGCCTGAAAACACGACTTCCTCCACACACACACACACACAGACACACACCCACTGTGCCAGACAGTGTTCTCACATCCCTCGTTATGCTTGGCGATAACCAGCCACCCACTGACTTCCTACTGCAGCAGATAGAAAGCTTATTAAGACTACACACTATCATCTCACACTGCACACCATCAGAGTTATTGTCACAATTGCAGAAAAGAAAGTGCTGCTAATGCTGAGAATGGAAGGAGTGAGATAATTTCTTGAAAGATTGATGGCCGTTCATTCTGCAGAGAGAGGAGCTGTTAAGTTTATAACTGCAGTTTGTTAAGACTGTTATATGTAACAGTTAAGTTTTTGTAATAGAGATAGCTCTTTTGCCCTCTCCCTCCCTCCTCGGGGGGGGGGCTAATTGCACTGGTCAGTTTGGTGACATCCCCATGCCAGCTAGCTGTGATCTCCATGTTACATATAGAGCCTCATTAGAGCACGGCTAACTAAGTGCATGCACGCGCACATTGTCTCCCACTCTCCCTCTCCTCCAGTAATGAGAATGACAGTAGCTGTAGTAATTAGTCAGTCCAGCTTCTTACCAGCTCTGCAGTGAGTTTTCCGTGCGACCGGCTGGCTACGTTTGTCCAAATCAGGGTGTTGATTTTGTAAAGTTAAGTAGTCATCATCTATGACAGCTCACTCAGGGTTTTTCACAGGAAGTTCAGTTAAATGGAAAGAGGATGTAGAAGAAGGTCAGTTGGTTATCTACTTCCATAAAGCAGATGCCAATTTCTCCCAAACCAGTTGGATGCTGACAAAAAAATACTATTTTGTCATCAATATTTAAATATAGCATTTTTTTCACAGGAAGTTCAGTCAAATGGAAACAGGAATAGAAAAAGGTCAGTTGACTGTATACTTCCATGAAGCAGATGGAGATTTCTTCCAAAGTAGTTGAATGCTGAGGAAAAATACTATTATATCATCCATATTTAAATAAAGCGACAAAAATATTCTCAAGAGTTCAATGCAAGCTGAGCAGTCCAGTGGCGTCTCTTCTCAGGATCCCGGGCCCGCCGAGGTGATGCCGAGGCATCGGTGGCAGCGACAGGCTAATGATGACAGCGACACACTAATAATGGTTCCCAGTAGCTCCTGTGACAGTGGGGAGTGTATTAAATGGGACACAAGAGCAGTCTGACTCACCCAGACCCCCTACCTCCACTTAATGAGAGTTTGATGGAGTGGTTGTGTAGGTAGATAATGCTAAGTTAATGAGATGTCCTATTCCATGTGACTGTTTGCAGTTCCCTACAGAGTTACTGTGTGTGTGTCGCCCGTATTGATGTATATTGCTGTCTACTCAAGTGTGTGTGTGGGGATGCTTACCTGTGTTTGTGAGCAGTACTGTATATTGGTTTCTTGATTACTCTGTGTGTGTCTGAGATACTGAAGTTTCTAGAGTTTGTTTTTTTTGTCAGTGTATGTTTGTGCAATTGCTTGCTTCTGCTTGTGTGTACAGTAAGGCTCTGTCAGTTTTTTAATTTTTAAATTCAGCGGCAGTCTAGCACTCAACAGGAAATTAACTGTCATATTTCTGAAAGAGTGACAGAGTAGAAAGTGTCCCCAGAAGAACAGACAGAATTAATAAACAGAAACAAAGAACAGACGGCAAGTAGAAAAGGAAAAAAAAGAGGAAAGCAAGGAAGACACCGTTCACAGTTCACTCACTGCAATGGGAAAAGATGGGAGTTTTGGAGATGAAGAAGGGGTAAGATAATAGGAGAGTGGGGGATAACCACATCCCTCATGGCAGGTATATGTCTAATTGGGAGTCCCACCCCCATCCTGCGTCTCCCCCTCCTCTTTTTTCTCTTCCATCTCTCAGACAATGCAGTGAGAAAAAGAGGTTTCCCTAATTAATGCAGGTATAATGATGGGTCCAACTGTGGACCTCTGCCCTCTCAGAATGTTGATTAAGATGGTCTGTGTGTGTGTAGGTGGGGGGGAGTCTTCCAGGCAGCTCAGCCAGATAAACCTAGGATTTTGGATAATCATATATTTATGTGTAATATAATGATTCATACATAAGATGAATAGTGCTGATATTCCTTTTCCAACAACACAGCACTCTGTACAGTTATCACTGAGGTAATTGGTAGCCTGCTTTTGGCACCAGCACAATGTGGGAGTGCTTAGAAAATCAGAATATTTCCAAGAAAAAGGGAAAAACATTTTGCGTGCCCACACTGTTTCTATGGCAAGTGATCTCCAGGAAGTCAGGTGGAAAAACATTATACAACAACGGGGGCAGTGACATCACCGGAGGTAAAATATAAAAATAAAACGAGGATGTTGCAGATGTCGCATTTAAACTTCCTCAAAGGCCCCGAGATCAGGGTGAAGCTGTACTGCGCGCCAGTTTCGCTTAAAGGGGGAATTCTGCCAATTTTACACATCAAGATCAGTTTACCAGTCATGGTTTGTGCTACTCAACCGCCTCTCAGAACTGTTGTATAACATCTTCTGTTGCATACAGGAGTCATCAAGTCATCTATGTTATCTCAGCTTGGGCATGAAGTCCCTGCATACACACACACAAAGGTTTTTTCACTTACTGAAAACTGATTAGACCTCTGCTCAGGTTTAAGCTTGGCAGAGCTGTGCTGCCGTTAATTGAGGTCACCTGACTCTTTGCACTAAGATAAATGTTAAAGGTGAAATGTATCCAGTCTTAACAGGTGCAACAAACTGTACATGCCCACATAGCCATGAGAAGAGGAGAGAAAAAAACCAGACATGGAGGGTCTAATGAGTTGTATTATGAGAAGTGTAGGATCTAGTATTCTGAGCTTGACCCATACCAAGGAGTTAAAATGGAGATGTCTTACCTTTGCTGTTTAGGTTTTGACAAGTCTGTTTTGTAATGTCTCTAACATGTCCCTTAACTTTATGGAAGTAGCTTTTTAAATGATCCAAACTGGAGTCAGCACTGCAATAGCTCATAACTTCATCGCTGGAGTATACTTTAAATGTCCTGCACACCCACGCAGGAGATTTCAGTTATTCCGCCTCTCTGAAGCAAAAGCTGCAATTTTCTGTATAAAAGAACAGCAGTGTATCCTGATGAAACAATTTATGTGGGTGTTTTGATGAGCAACAAACATGATGTGCGTTGCCCTCAAGAATCATAACGGTGTAATAGAAGGGGTCAGATTAGCCATTGGTGAGTGAAAACACCTGTGTGAGCATGAATGTGTATGAGTGTTAAGTAAATTCATTAGTATGTAGAAAGTTTGCTTGGGGCCACGTCGACCCCCAAGTATACGGCATAAAAACATAAAGTGACTGTTAAATGTATCCAAAGATCATTTAATTAGTCACCTCTCTGCAGTCTTCACAGGAAAACAAACTATGTGAATGTCTGACCTGCTGCTGGCAACATTAACACACACAGGTAAAAGTAAAGTGAGTAGATTGCCTTAAAACAACAGTAATTGGTTTGCAGGACGGTGCCAGGGCAAAATGGCATTCCTGTCCAGGTTTCACTCCGGCTCTGATGCTGTGCACCACTTTTGGCCAGGCCAGCGGGTTACCATTCAGGCCACGTATCCGCCTGTAGCAGTAATGAGAAGTGCTTTGCTGTTAATGAGATAAACACAGACATTAGATTTGCTCAGCAGGAGCTGAGAGGAAAGGAGAGGGCGAGAGAAAAAAAGAAATGGGTTGGCGGGTGAGACAGAGGATGCGAGATAGAGAGATGAGACGGGGAGGTGGGCCTGGTGAGAAACATGATGTGAAGGAGAGATAGAAGAATATGAAATATTTAGAGGAAAAGACTGTTAATTTCCCGCAAGTGTGAAGTAGAGCTTCATTATAACTGGAGCAGAGGTGACGAGTGTATTTTGCCTGTAAAATGAGAGAAAAGCGGAATTATATGATCCAGAATGATAATGATGATGATGGTCATAAAGTTGATATTAAAACTATAACACTATTTTATTGAATATTTTAAAATATTCATGCTCCGTATGCTCTGCAACAATTGTACCCGTTTTTCATGTTCCCACACACACACTCACACTCTTGATTGTCGCTGCCTGCTGTGACAGTATAACCGTGTGTGTCATTAAGCAGTCTTTTTCCAGGCAAAGCCACTAAAAGGAATGAGTTTGTCTAACAGTGGACGAGTGTGTGTGTGTGTGCGTGTGCGTATGTGTGTGTGTGTCAACATTTATAAAGCAAGGTGGAGAGTGTGTTTTATGTGAGTTTGAGAGTTCTTTTCATAAACTCCTACAAGCCTCTGTTGCCTGAGTGACGTTTGTAGTTTCATCATAAAAACTTGCAAAAAGATTAAAACACATAAACCCTGCCTCTAAGATAAAAGTGCGTTTGAGGTTGAAGTACTTCTTACCTGAGGTTTTAATATCTCGAATGTCATTTGATCCCCAGTATCAGAGAATAAT
Source organism: Scomber scombrus (assembly GCF_963691925.1). Lineage (NCBI taxonomy): Eukaryota > Metazoa > Chordata > Actinopteri > Scombriformes > Scombridae > Scomber > Scomber scombrus. The sequence goes on along the minus strand of NC_084993.1, from coordinate 8,891,144 downwards.
TAAGGTCATTTAAAACTCACCTTGTTGAATCTTTTTTATGTGTCCTGTTCCAGGTTTGGGAAGAAGAAAGAAGACAAGAGCAAAGATGCAGCTAAAGCATCCAAAAGCAAGCTGGAGGCCCTGAGTGAAGAGGAGCTGGACAGGATCCCCGACACCAGAGACGGGTATGAATCAGACCGGAGTGTGAAATAAGTCTCCGTGTTGTTGTTTTCACAGTTTAAAGTGGCAAAAGAGTGAGGTTTACAACACAGGGAAGTGCTGACAGAGCCAGAAAGTTCACACAATCACCGGTGAAGAAAAGAGCTGTGATTGACACCTTACCTGACAAGTTGTGAATGATCTTGACGCAGCAACATGCACCCTCCTGGTCCTCCAGAACACCTACTCAGTTGAATGTGTAGCTCACACCAACAAGACTGCAGGCTCAGGACTGAAGCGAGGCTCATTCTTTGGTTTAAAAAAAACAAAACATGTATTATTATTATTATACTTTTTAATATCTAGCTGCTTCCTCTCTCTCCTCCTGGCTGGCAGCAACGATCCGCGTTACGCCGAAGTCCGCTCGGCCTCCCTCCCCGATGTAGAAGACGACGACGGTGACCCCAACTATGCCCGCATCAATAACTTCCGCCCACCGCCATCGCCTCAGTCATTCATCAGTCGCACACCCTCCCCCGCAGCACCAAAAAGGTCGACTCACCAGCCTCAGACCCCGACCGAGGAGCTGGACGGGCTCTACGCCAAAGTCAACAAGTCCAGACCCCCGCCTGCAGAAAGGTGAGACAGCAGAGGAAGGGAGAGAAAGTCTTGATTATTTATGTTTCTCTTGTGTGGACCCAACTACTTTAATTTAGTTTTCTAATGCATATATGATTCTTTATTAAATGTATTTGCATCTGTGCAGATTAGTAGGAGTGGGTAGATGCACAAAGTTGTGTATGTGTGTAGGAGTGTACACATAAGGTCACGGACCATGGCTTGACCAGCAGGAGCGAGAGAGTATTTGCACATATCTACATTCACGGTCTACCAAGCCGGAAAATGCATAAAACATGAGAGCATGCTTACACTGTACTAAAACCCTCATACACACACACAGACACCCGCCCACACACTGCTACACAGTAATGCAATGCATGATTCATTTAAGTCTTCTGTAATTTTTGCAGTTATTTTGAACTTCTAAAAAATATATGATTGAAACTATTTTCACTTGATTACATTTCTCCATAATTTGTATAGCAAGAACAAGAGAAGAAAAAAAATCTAAGTTTATTCGAGGATCAGCTGAGTTCCAAACTTAAAATATTGAAAAATATTAATGGTTTGAATTTTTTACCTTCCTCAGTTTTTAATTCTTAGTAGGGGCTCAATTTGTTATCCAAGACTTTCCTCTACAAGTATCCGAACCCTCTTTCTCACACACATACACACACACACGCACACACATAATCATATACGGGGTCCAGGTGCAGCACAACACATCCCTGAAAGCACAGGGCTGCTTCTGCTCAGCCCTCCCTACAATTTAATGTTTGAATTTCATGCCACCACACTTCTCAAGCCACCAGCTGCATCCTTGTCTGTTCACACTTGGCGCTGAAAACGTTCTGGGCAGACGTAATCACCGGTGGCCAGCTCTCGATACAGATATTAACGCAAAATGAGTGTGGCTGGAAGTTGGAAAGTGCTACAGCAGAATCGTGACACTTTCTTTGTTGTGTTGTCTGTGTATTCCAGCACATTTAAAATAAACAATTACCATGAGATTAAAGCTGGCTGCTAGCTTTAATTTAGTTATTTTTAGCTCCACATCAGATTAAAAGTGAAGGAACTGTAGTCCTTTTTAAACATCGTCCTTCTATTTTAAGAGATGAAAAGCAATCAAGCAAATTAACCTCAACTTGAATAGAGCCATCACGTTCAATATTTAGTGTAAATCCATTGCTGTTAGTAACAGCCTGAAATCAACCCGCAGACCTCAGCAGACACTTGGTATCTTTCCTGCTGATGCTCTGCCAGGCCTCCACACATGCTCATTTGGACTGAGGTCAGGGAGGAACATCTTGTTTGGCTGTAAAAACCTCCTCGGTTGCCTTGTCTTTTTGTAAAGTTTTCCCACATAAAATGATTTAGTGGGCAGGTGAAATCCCATCCCAGCGGGGAACTTGAGATAGATTTTGAGAGATTCTGATGCCAGATATGAACGGCAGTGTGTCGTAAACAGATCTAGAAAAAGGTCTGAACAGAGCCAAATGGGAATATACTGTATGTGTTGTATTTTGTTATGCATTTGGTCAAATTGACCCTGAATGTTTTTCATTTTATTGGAACATGAAGACACCTACAGCTATGTGCAAAGATGGATTGTTGGAGTTGAATTCAAAGTAGTATAACGACACAATGCGCTTTAACTTGAGTAAAACGTTTTATTTAGTGTAAAACTGGGGTGTTGGAGCCACTCGTTTTTTTAGTTCATGCTTGCAGACGCACACTGGTTGTCAATGTTGTTATTCCCTATGTATTATACATTATTACTGCTGAGGTTTTTGAAACCTTAGAGTTTAGCATGCAGCCACTTTTGTATATGAAAGAGAAAAGGGGAAAATCTAGAGAGGATTCTAATGCAAATTCATCATTTCCCATATGAAATAATACAGGCCACATTAAAACTTCCCTCCACTTAAACTAAACTCTCTGACAGAAATTACTATTGACTTGCAAATCAAAAACTGAGCCCTAGACTCCCAATCTCATCCAGAAAAAGAGAGGATACAGAGAGAGAGAGGGAGGGAGAGAGAGAGAGGTTGGACAAGGAAAGGAGACAGATGGGAAATGGAAAGGAGTGACAGACGGAGGGACGGAGAGAAAAGAGAAAGCAGGAGAACAGTGTGGAGAAAGAGGGACGCCAAAATGGGAAGAGAGAGGGAGAGAGAAAACGTGTTCGATAGGCAGAGTAAATTCCAGTGGGAGGAAGTGACAGAAGAGAGGATGCAGACAAAAGGGAGGAGGGGGGGGATAATTAGCCACAGTCTAGCAGCCTGACAGATCTGTTAGACCACTTTAGCTCTCATCCACTAGTGGTGGGTACTTCATTACCAGCCTGTTTTTTCTCCCTCCATTTCTCTCTGTTTCTGTTTCCTCTCCCGCACTTTCACTCTGTCACTTGTCCATTCTCCCTCCCCTGTTTTGCTCATAATGTATATTAGATTGTCTTTAGCATTAGCATGATGGATGAGCAGACTTCTCTAGCTTGTTAACTGTTGGAGAGAGTCTTCAGGGACAAAGAAAGACTGAAATAAATGTGTAATAAGGTCGTCAGAGGGCGGTCATTCTGCATATGTTGTCTCAACTAATGAAACAACCTCCCCTTATTTTTGTTGTTAACCTTCACAACCTGAGCTTTCAAATGACATATGATATATTAGCTGTAGGTAATTAAAGGATACCTTTTTCTTATTGTCAACAATAGTCATGAAAAGACCAAAATTATCAATGAATTGATGCTAATAAAGAGGGGTGAGTGTGTAACCAAAGCCTGACGTACAGCACCTGATGATTTTAAGTAGTTTTAATCAGCCTTTACATCAGTAATATTAACATTTTACTCATCAAGTGAATTGCTAGGATCTGAAAACATGATGAAAACACAATCAATCAATCAGACTTTATTTGATAGCACTTATAGCTCTTTACTATATATTACATTACTATACATAGTAATGTAACACAAAGTGTTTTACAGAGGAAAAAAAAACAACAGAAAACATACCCTAAGGTCTTCAGGAAGACTGTTCCAGAGATGAGGACCATAAAACCAAAAGGATGTATCTCTGTGGTTTTTTTGTTGAGACTTTTGGTATAATTAAAAGTCCACTGCCAGAAGACCTGAGGGTTCTAGAAAGTTCATAAGGATAAAAGCAAATCTGATAAATAGGTAGGACTAAGAGCATTAAGAGCTTTATAAACCAATAAAAGGGTCTCAAAATTAATTCTGAGGCAAAAAGGTAGCAAGAGAATTTAATATTCCACTACCAAGTCTGACAGGGCAAGCTGTCAGACTTTATCTATAGAGCACATTTAAAAACAACAAATAATGACTAAAGCGCTTAACAGAGAGATGACAGTTACTATCAGGCTCAATCACAGACATAACTATAGGGATTAAAAGAACATGAATAAAATTTAAAATCACAAGAGCATTGCACGGACAACAAATAAATGATCAAATCCAAGTGTGGCCAGTCAATTCACAATGACTGTTAAAAGCCTGAAGAAAAAAGATAAGTCTTAAGACTTGGTTTTAAAGATATCAGTTGAAGTGGAAGATCTAATAACTGTCCCACAGTTTGGGGCCAATGATGGAAAATGTCTGATCACCCTTGGATTTTAATTGGGAATGTGGAATGAATAGCAGTGACTGGTCTGCAGATCTGAGGATTTTAAGAAAGGCTCATGTTAGCCAAAATTATTTGGATGAGAAAATGAAGACAAACTATACAATTCTTGCTCAAACGGTCTGTTATAACTATCCAATATATTTTACAGACCAACTTTTTGCTTCAAATTTGCCCAACTGTAATACCATAATTATGCTGGCAAAGTTTTCCTGTGGAAAGAGGGTTTATCATTAACCCTTCATGTGCACTCGCTTCAGTTTGACCTCGAAATAAAATGCTTAATTATCTAGGTAGTGTGACTTGTTCACAACTTGTTTGAATACTGAGTGCTGCTGATTCCAGATCTCAACTGATACTTTAGTGAGTACAATATCATCAAAACTGATTCAAATGAAGGCTAAAACTACAAAAATAACCCCCAAATTGTAATAAAGCAGAATTCTGTAGCTATGTTGAATGACCTCAGATGTATTTCACAGTCACACCCATCCGCACCATGCACCTACATTCACACATGCCCCCTCATTGCCGGCTATTTCCATTCACCTTTCACCGCCTGCGGCTTGGACGAGGGCACTCATTCACAAAGCAGGTACATCTGTTTAAACACACACAGCTAGCAGTGAGGTTGGAACCCCCATGCCGTTCATTCACACAGACATATACACACACGGTCAAAAACCAGACACACACACAGCCACCCACATGTCATATTTCTGCAAGGAATCCCAGTGTAACCTAGCAACAATGCTGTGTGTGGTCCGGTGAGGGTTTTTTTATACCACTGCACAAAAATCACAGGTGTAAGCTTACTGTGTGTGTATATCTGTAAGCAAGCCGTATGTTAATTTGAAGCTATCCTTTGTAGCTATAGCATGCAGGATATTTGTTGTTTCCGAGGGAACAACACATCTGTTTTCTTTTATCTTGTACATTACACTGTTTTAATGATGCTGAGAAAGAGATCTGCTCATGTGGGAGATGGTGCTTGTGTGCGCTTAATGCGAAAACAGTCTTATCCAAATGTTTGTGAAGGCACTGCAAGTGTGCATGCCTCTGTGTCCGTGTATAGTCTCACCAACTTAGACATGGTAGTGGCCCCCCTACCTTTCTGTCAAGGCCCTCAACATTGGACTCCCAACGCTGTCTCCCTAATTTACTGTTGGACATTTTCATTAGGCCTTCAATGGCAGGTGTGTGCCATGATGGGCATCACATTTGATTAGAGCTATGCTAGAGGCTGACCTGTGGAGAAAAAAGGTTAGCTATGCTTGTCAAATTCTATTAGCCAGAAGGCACTCTTTGTAGCCGGAGCAAGAAACATCGAGATGAGATGAAAGAGAAGTGCAAAAACAGCAGAGAGATGTAAAGACTCATGAGAGTTGTGCTTTAAAATCCACCGTTGGGCTATGAAAAGAAAGATGAAGGTGAGCTTGTAAGCTAAAACAAGTAAATGACACATCAGTAAGAGCACACTCAGATTTCTGTGGTGCGACAGTGGCACGAGGAGCACATGCCACTGGCTTTACCCGACACTGTGACAATCACTGTAGACAGGCTTGACTAATTGTTGAAACATTTTAGAAAGAAGCTACAAGGTATTTTGGATATAGATTTGTTACGTCTCTTTACAAGTCCTGAATATTGTTGGTGTTCTTCCCTGTTTCCTTTCTCTGTGCTCCATTTTGGTGCGCTGAATATACAGTTTTATTCCCCTATAGACAGAAAAAAAGGAGAAGCAAGCAGCGTGAAAAAAGTGCAAAGCAGACTTTATACAAGAAGACTTCCCATAAGCGCAGATGTGGAAATTCACATTTTGCAAACAGGAAAAAAAACATTGTTGTTTTCTGCTGTGGATCCAGTTGTCAGACAGCATCAGCCTGAGGAAACAGAAAAGAAAAAGGATACATTGTTGCCTTGAAAACAACACATCATTAGCGTGGACTAGATATTAAGATATTTTTTGCCTTTTAAAGTGTCTTCTATTGGTGCTTTATCTGAGCAATTAAAATGTTTCCTTTTGGATTCATGCAGCTTCCAGATTTCCCTTTGTTCATGGTCAGTTACACCAAGAGAACATGCTGTTACTGGAAGCTAGTGTTACATTGTTCATCTAGTTTCATTTTAATGCCTGCACACTTGTTTAACAACAGAAAACATACATGATGAGGAATGTGTCCGCTATATTAGATGCTGGTGCTCACTAAGTTCACTGAGACAGTGTTTCCCAGCCATTTTAGTTTGTTACCCTTTAAAATGTAAGCGGCGTCTTCTGGTTTCATTTGAAGAATTTTAGATCCCTGAAGAGGTGAAAGAATGCAGTACCACATAAGAAAAAAGGAAGTTATTCGTCTTTTCTTGACAGAAGTCTGATAAACAGTTTTGTGTTGTTTTTACTTGGTTACCTTTTTTACCTACCTTAAAACCCAATTTACTTTTGTAGACAAAAAAGATGCAGAATATAATCAATACTTTCATATCCCATTGATTATATTGTGACCTCGAGTTTATCTAGAGACCCGCTGAGTGCAAATTTCCTAGAATGGGAACAACTGCACAAAAGCAATATAATTTATACTAACATTTTTGAGGACATGTAGTGGTGTAATGATTTATGACTAATTTCCTGTTATAAATGGTCACAATTATAAAGGACTATTAAGCCAATTTTACACATGGAGGTCAGGTGGCTCTGGAGAGATTTTCTGTGGTGGAAATACACTTGAGACAGAAAAGGGTATTATATTGTAGAGTTGCATTATGGGAAGTGTAGTATGCAGAGTTGGTAAATGAATAATTTGTTGGAATACATCCTTAAATGATCAGAACATTGACCTCATGACAAGCAGTTATCCTTATAAAAACAGCAATTCTGTCTCAGTTTGGATCAAGTGTGTGTTGACCCTCCTATAGCCAATGAGACCCAGAGTTAGACTCAAATAACTGATAGCAGATGGAAGAATAAAAAAGTACATTTCTTTGTTTTTTTTGGGGGGAGTAAAAATCGCTTTATTTTCCTGTTTCTGGTTGGAGCTCTCCTGAGTTTCTGTCCAGCTATTCCAAGTATTACACCAGGAAACCAAACATTGACCATGCACTTTGATGTGTGCTTACCTCCAGCAAGCAGACGGCAAAGAAAAACTGCCAGCCCAAGCTTTTTTCCCCCCTGTGTGTTGTGTTTAAATCAGCTGGCCGCAGCAAGAAGAAGTCGCCAAACCAGCCGGCGGCGGCGCACACTTCCTAATTAGTCTGCCCTCACACTGGCTAACACCACGGGATAGTTGCTTTTCTCACACACTCTCTCTCGCACTCTCTTTTATATACTAGACAGTTTTGTTCTCACTCCAGTTCCCCTGCTCTTTCGTTCACTCTTTTCCAAGTTTGCATCTCTGTATTTATGTTGCTGTTTGGTTTTTGCTCTCATTCTGTCTTCTGACGCATCTTTCATTTCCTGCCTCTGCGTCTCATCTCCTTCCTCTCTTCCTTCAATCTCCATCCTCCTCCAGTTCTCTCTATCGCTCCATCTCTCTGTGCACTGTCAGATCAACCTGCATAGTCAGATACTCTGAAATATGAATGAAAAACGATACTCCAAGGAAAAACACTTAATGTCATGTGGATTTCTATGCTTGAGCTAATATAGCAAAATAAGACTTTATTGATTTATTGATTAGTCGTAGTCTATTTACATGTCAGTCAGTCTGCCTGATGTCCTTCTGAGATACAAGACATCCATATATCACATAGAAAAACGTGTAAAGAAATTCAAAGCACTGTGCCCTGGTTTCCTTCACAGTTTACCATAATGGGGGCTCAATATGCTTGGAATGACTGGCTTTGGAAAGTGTTGGGGGGTGGGAGGTTATGTAATCAGAGAAACATGCTTTCTGGAGGGCAGCTGACTCTCCTAGCTATTACATGACTGACAGTTTTAAATAACACTATTCTATTGAGAAAATTGTAGACTTAGATCAGTTGTGTTTATGCAACCGGCCTCAGGCCTGCAGACAGCAGCAGTTATTAGTTGCTGATGACAACAGGGGAGCCTACCTGTCTTTCTAAACACACACACACATACACACACATATAAAGGATAGGACATGTGGCTATGTGTGCGTAGGCAGGCATATACACACACTTATGCATCCCTCTCTGCCTCCACTGCTGCTGTGTGGAAAGTAGCCGTTGAACTGTCAACCCATCAAACTGCTACTCAACAAAGCTCAAGCCCCTCCCTCTTTATGCTCTTCTAATGTTTTATCCAGAATCAGCCTCTGTCTTCAGCCATTAATATGATAATATTTGGCGTTGTCAGTGATGGAGGCCGCGGCATAATGAGATAATTACAGTGTTGTTTCATTTGGAGAGCGACACGCGCGCTCAATCAAAATGACAGCGCTAATTACGGGCCCTGGGATTGGCTAATGGGTTCTGTGGAAGAGGGGTGGCATGAAACGAAAATATCTCGACTTGGCTCCGTGCATCCATTCTCTGAGGGTCTGTTTGTTTGTTTGTGAGGTGGAAAGGGGCTGGTGGGTGAGGGTAGAGGGTGAGCAAGAGTAATAAAAAGCAAGTAATAAATGTGTGAGTGAGAGAATGTGAATATCTAAACAGCAAGGTTGTCTGCAGGACGCAGCACTTGAGGGGGAACAGAGATTAGTATTGATTAGCTGTGTGTTGAAACCAGCCATTAAACTAATTTCTAGAAGCAACAATTAACACAGTGCTAGGGCCAAATGCCACCTCAGATATCCATCTCTGTAAAATAGAAGCATCTGTGCTGGCATTTTATAGCACCAAAGAAAGTTTTGGAAAGTTCTTTCCTCATGGAAGCAAGTCAAGATTGAGTTTTGCGCCCTGAGCGTCAGCAGGGAGTCTGCAGTGAGGGGCGCACACATTTGTGTCGAATGATAGCGACACTTTGCATATCAACATACTGGCACAGAAGTCTGTGTGACTCAGCTTTCTATCCCTACAGAGTTGAACAGAAGCGGGCTGCATTAAATCAAGGAACATATACACAGGCACAACCACACTGTCACTGTGTCCCAAATACCAAATTACAGATATACACAATTTTATGCATTCCTGAGGTTGTCCACACACACACACAAACACACAAACACACTCTGAATCTCAGCCAGAATTTCTAATTAAAGGCAGAGCCACAAGAGAGACTTAAACATGTAAGCTATGTACTTCACTAATGAACCTCTCTATCTGCTCTCTGTCTCTCGCCCTCTCTCTCTCTCTCTCTCTCTCTCTCTCTCTCTCTCTCTCTCTCTCTCTCTCTCTCTCCCCCCACTCCATTTCGGTCAATATCTGCCTGGAGGTCAGACCATTAGAATGTATGGCACAACGCCTGTTTGAGGCGGTGTGGGTGTTTATGTGTCAGACAAAGGTCTTTCTTGTGTCAATCAATCATTCGTGTTTGTCACATGTAATCATTTAAGGTACAATCACAGTGCAATGTGATCCCACAAGCACCTTCCATTTTGTGAATTTAAAAGGAGTTTAAATAGGCAATTCTGATTGGTGGAGAGGAACCCTAGTGGCCCGAGGTTAGAAGAAGAATGAACCACTCTTTGCAGGGTCTTGCAGTCCTGTTCAGTGCTGTTTCCATACCAAGCAGTGATGTTCCCCATCATCACTGCCTGGTTTGCTTTGCTTTGTAGTTGTTAAGGGTATGCAGAGGAAGGTTGAAAAGTGTTTTAATTGTATTAAATTTCTTTTCAGTTTGTATCTCCTGAAGAAGAAATAGCAAACAAACAGCATATCAGTGTCAATATTAGGTACCTGTTTCCTATGCAGCCAGTAAACACAGATAAACAACAGCACTAGGTCGCCCCTTTGGTAGCACATACTGAAAGATTATGCTCACTCAGCCACACAATTTTTGTCTTTTGCCTTTTGTGTGTGTGTGTGTGTGTGTGTGTGTGTGTGTGTGTGTGTGTGTGTGTGTGTGTGTGTGTGTGTGTGTGTGTGTGTGTGTGTGTGTGTGTGTGTGTGTGTGTGTGTGTGTGTGTGTGTGTGTGTGTGTGTGTGTGTGTGTGTGTGTGTGTGTGTGTAACCATACCCTTGTTTATGTGTGGTCAGGTCTGTACTCTCTCTGTGTGTAGCTTATCTAGCATTAAGGTCCAGTGAGCACGATGATGTTTCTTAAGTTTTGTCCCCATTCTGTCCTGAGTTCTTATCTCCTTACCGACACTTTTTTTTCCTTCCATTTTATTGGCTGAGGTTTTTTTTCTTTTTTCACCTTTTTTTTGTCATTCTCTGCAAAGGTCAGGTTCTGCAGATTAGTTGGGTGTTGACTTGTCGGTCTATCTGTCTCACGCCGTGTGTCTTTTTATGTGCAAAAGCACATCCATCAAATATTTTTAGACTGTTTGTGTTCCGTTTTTTCCCCACTTTTTCCGCCTTGGTTTGCTCTGTCAGCTGCAGAAAGTTCAGTTCAAGCGCTGGTTTCTTCTCAGAGGCAGTACTTTGTGGATATTATCTGTCTGCCTGTCAGTCTTCAGGCGCTGTCAAGGGCTGTCACTGTGAAGCCAAAGAATACTGATGGATTTAACAAAAGATGAAGTTGAATGTAACATATTCCGCCTGGCTTTTTCTCAACTTTTCCTTCCCTGCTTTTTCAGAAATTACAATTCATAAGAGAACAAACAATAATCTTTTTTTATTGTGGAATTAGCTTAAAAACACCATATATATCACACATTATTTACACCTCCCTCTCTGTTTTTCTGCAGTGATCAACGTCTCCAGGGGGTGCGTAGGGAGTACCAGCAGGCCCGAGTCGTTCCAAGCTACGACGAGCTAGACACAGCACGACGCAGAGTCCTGGAGCACGACCCACACCGGGTAAGTGCACGAGTGTGTTCGCATAACAAAATGAGGGGAATTTTTTGTAGCAGAGATTTTTTTTTCAACGGTTATGAAATGACATGAGCAACCAGATCTGGATAGCAGTTAAAAAGATTATAATGTTTATAGAAAGAAATATGTACTGTATGTGTACTTGTCTCCAGAGCTCTCCAGCACTTCAGTCAGCCCAGCCCAGTTTTCCCCTGTGCTTTGCTCGGGCTATTTTCAGCTCTCTTGTTAACATTTTGAGGTGCTGTGTGCCACCAAGGCGGCGCCCGCTCTCCTCCTCATTTAGTTTATGGAGAGATCTATTAGACCGGTGACATTTCCATCCACCCTTTCTTTTAGCTCTACTACAACCACCTCCCTTTCTTCCCTCTCTCATCCTATTGCTTTTCCATTTTTCCTAGTTGTCTCTTATAGTGTTGTCTGCCTGTCCCCTTGTTCTACTCTCTCTCTTATTTTGACAACAACAATGGTTTGAAATCCCTCACCGTAGTTACCTCTCTCCGAACCAAGCTACACTGCTAAATGTCTCTGAACCTGTATTGATCCAGCCTGAGGAATCATTTCATTTACCTCCATACACTCCCGAACTCAGCATACTTGCCATGGAAATCAATAGCCATTTATCAGCCATTTTAAAATGGGATTTTTTTAATAGCGAGCCCAAGGATGCAGAAAATCACGCTTTGATCCGAATTGGAATCACTGAATCTGGGGCCGCAGCGATTTGCGAAGACACTTCCTCGGAGCTAGATTTATTTTTCATTAAATAACACAAATGAGCAAAGAGAGAAGCAGAGGTATCTGGGAAGTGTGGGATGGATTTACTGACAGCATCGCCAATAGCCAATCACCTGACCAACCTGCCTCCTGCTGGGCTCGCTTCCTCGCTTATTGTAGTCTGTGTTTATTGAGCAATGAAGCCCTGCAACCAGTCTTCATTAGGCACTCACAGACACACGCCACGGTTGCTTTCTCCGAGGCCCAAAGGGCTTTGTCACTCATTACACATCCCTGCAGCTTGTGTTTGTGCCTCGCTTTCCTCGTCGTGACTCAGTCCACACAGTAAGTCTGATGCAATTACAGCGCAGCAAGCGTGAGGCGCAATCTGCGATCTTATTGTTATTTTTCACCCCAAAAAGGAGACGGTGTCCACAGTGGTACAAAAAAGAAAACAGCAGTGAGTTTCTCCCCTGAGGAGCCTGATAATGAAACACCCCACTCACAGTCACACACACTCACACACATACATCGATGACGAATAGAAACACTGAAACAGTAAAGCATCCTCGAAGTAATATCAGGTACAAAAATAGAGCGAAAGATGAAAATGAAATGTTGTATTGAAACAAAACATGATGGTAAAGAATATTTCAAGTCAAACCACTGAGAATGAATGTGTTTTAAATAAAAAGGAATAAATCTTTGCAGTTTGCTAAATAATGTAATATAAATAACATGTTGCATTTTTTTTTAAAGCACAGGCAATATTATAGTTAACACCAAAAAGTGCCTTTGCAATCATACCCACACTTTTACCTTTACATATAAGATGGACAGGAACACAACATTCACTGAGTAATCACTTTTTGTTTTTATGCTGATGGCTGCTCACCTTCATGTAGAGTAAAGCTTCTACACCTTACTCCACACATTTTCCTATTTTCTCTCTCCATGTGGTATGAGAATAGTGTAAATGCAAACCACTTGAGCGCGGTGCTCACTCGCTCGCTTCGACCTTGTGTGATCAGCCTTTTAGCCGCCTCCACCGTCGCCGTCACCACCACCACCACCGCACCTCTCTGCTTTTTTACTCTCAGCCATTTTTGTAGCCTTGAATGGTTAAAAAGGTTTTCAAAGCTCTCCACACAAGGCCAGGAGCACCATTCTTACTCTAAGAGTGGTGTGCATGTGTTTTGAAAGAGAAGATGAGTGTGCGTGTGTGAGTGTGTGTCTCCATTTACTCTCCTGAGTTAGAGTATCCTGGGTAACACACTAACCGGAGCTGACATAAACAAAAGCAAGGATAAAAGACTGGTTACAATATCTATTTATGTCTCTGTTTATTCTTTCAGCGGTCGTCTATCTACATGATCTAGAGGTGGAGTCGTGTGGGTGTGTGTGTGTGTGTGTGTGTGTGTGTGTGTGGCGAACCACATTTAAGTGGGTCTGTGACACTTTGTGTGTTAGTGCAGCTAAAACTGGTCTCCAAAAAGGACTCCCATGTCCCTTCCTCATTTGTCTCCTGTAACCCCTCTCCCTCTGTGTCTCTGTCTATCTATCTGTCTCTAATTTGACCATTCAACCATGTTCCCTGTCTGTGGATAGGTCACCCTTGTAATTATGACAATCACCCTGTCCCACTCTCTCTGTCTATTTTCCCCATATGCTAATGATAGGCTCTCTGTAATGTCTTGATGGCCAATTAAGCCACAAAAGTACATGAGCAGTTCCTTTTTATAGACTTCTTTGTTCTATTAGTCGGGAATCACTTTTCACACAAGACACCACATTGTTGTTGTGAAGTCTGGTCTTGATATAGATAGTTGTTGTAGTTTTTCAATCAATACTTTGCCACAGTCATTAAATTATTCATTGTCACTTTTTAGGGATACTCCAGCAATTTAAAGTTTAACGTTTCTAAAACGTTGGGGTCACCTTGTCTCATGTGAGTTAGACAAGAATAGAATTAGATTATCCTGACTTTTAGTGCTTTTAGTCAAGCTCAAAAACACAAAAAAATAGCATCCAAAAACTGATCCAAGTCCAGATTATAATCAGCCTTATCCAGTCCAGTTGGACTGCCAAGAGATCCAACTGGACAGGCCATCAGCTCTGATTGCGCAGTGTGAGATATTCATTAGAATTTAAAAATTAGGTTTTTTTATGTTAGACAGTACAAAATGATATGCATTGCCTCTCTTTTCAGCCGCGGCTGCTAGTTAATTAGTGGCATCATGCTGCTGCCAGTGTTGCTGTTCTCTCTCAGTTTAGTTCTGTTTGTAACGAGCACATTTTGAAAAATTGGAGTTTGCCGTTGCAATTATTTTCATTTTAAACGGTTTAAGTCATCTGGCAAACAGAATTAATTTAATTAGTTTTCATCTGTCCTAAAGTGATACTTACATGTCAACCCATTGCTGTAAATACTTTAATATAGTTGCTACAAAGATTGTTTGAAGTTACTTAATTCATTTTTCTGTGATTGTTTTTTGTCTTTCTGGATACATTATGCTAAGGTCTTAGTTTTTTATGATTTTGTTTTGCCCTGAAGGTAATCACTGCATTAATAACAACATTCTCCCACTCACATATTCATGTATTCATTTTTTCTTTCTTTCATGCACAATTGGTTTATTTGCCCCCTAGTGGTCATCAGTGGACACGTTTACACTGACTGTGATCACCTGTACACATCCACTCAGCTGACACAGCTGAATATCCAGGAAGCTTCACATTAAACATACTGTGTCTCTTTGTTTACTCCATTCCTGACTGCATGTGTATGACATGTATATTATAATGTAGGTATACTTCATGTGCTTGTGTAACATAGTCAGCAAAATGACACAGTGAACAAGAATCTTGTTTACCCAGTGTTGGAAAATACACACAAGGCACACACAGTATAGGATGAATAACACACACACACACACACACACACACACACACACACACACACACACACACACACACACACACACAACACATGCATCTTATCTTCAACTCATTACCCTGTGAGTCGTAAACAACAGTGGCAGCACATGTGACACCTTAATGAACACAGAAGTCACAGAAAACCACACATGCAACGCATGACAATAAGTCTCACACACACAACTACACACTTAGAGTCATTATACAACACACACAGGCAAACACTCACACAAGTCCAGATACGACTCGTCATCCGTAGCACTGCTGTTTTTTTGTATTTCTCTCTAATGTTGTGTGTGCGGACATCCATCACCTTGATGATATTTTAATGTCACATCCTCAGGCTGTCTCAATCTCTCCCCCCTCTCTCACTTTTTCTCTCCCTCCCACACGTCAGCCTTCACTTCATAAATAAACCCCACATCATTAAGTAAACACGCACCAGCCTGTCACAGTGATAGATGGCCTATACACACTCACAGACGCGTGCACACACATACAGACAGTGGTGATCTGCGCGGGGAGCTTCATGCCCACAGGCAAAAGCCCCCGATGGTTTTTGCGCCCACAGTCCTAATGAATGCACACTTACTCATCTCTGAGCTTGCACTGATCTAAAAGCTTGCTTTTGGAAAAAAAGCACCTCAGTGTTGGAAATAAAGTCAGACATATATTATCAGCAGCACATTTTCAAATGTGGTGATAAACTTGTGATAAAATGTGTCTGCAGGTCCTTGTTGTTGGATATTGATATTAGGTTTGGTGTCTGGTGGGATTCATTTGCTCCCACTGTGCCCCAGCAACTCGCCATCACTGCTTTCACCTGACGAGGCCTCTTCTCACCACACACCTTCTGCTGTGAACAATTCAGGCTCACTGAAGACATACACACAAACAGAGCACAGATGTAATGGATGTGCCGGCAGGCTCGTCCCACTGTGTGCCTACTGTTGGGGAAACTGCCACAAAAGTGGCGTAGCCTGGCAGAAAGCTGCATCTAAAGACAAGAGGGGGACCTGAGGAGAAGAAATGGGAGAGAGGAATGAGTGGAGCAAGTAAGAGAATATGAGGGGAATGGGAAACAGGGAGGAGGAGTGGCAGCAAGGCAGCCAGTCAGAGGTACAGAAATCAAATGAGGAGGAAGAGAGAACATATGTGTTTATGAGAAAGAGTTAAAAAAAGACACAGCGAACATGACAAAGCAACTGAGCAGAGTCGAAGCAAATAAAGAGCCTGAGGGGGAAGATGGGAAGGATGAGAGAAGGCACATCTAACATGGGGGTGGGGGGATGCAGGATTGGCACGATGAGGAGACAGATGGGATGGAAGAACTGACAGACACATGGAGGCATTGACATAAACGACTGAAGGAATGGAGCGGGGGAGGAAGAGAAAGAAGTGTGCTTGATGGTTTCAGGTGGTAAAATGGAGCTCAGTGGCTAGAGAGGCTGTCTGCATCTGAGGCAAGAATCCATCCTGCTGGTGTGTCCTTGAGCATGATGCTAAATGGGGGCAGGAAATTTCCCATTAGGAATAAAAACAGACATTAAATTGCATGTTTTTTCTGCTACAGTTTACAAATGTGTTTTGTAAATTGTATTTGACTACTAAGAAATTACTACTCCAAAAAAATAAATGTTAGGTTTCATGACTGCACCCTCTATCTGTGCATTAACTAAGCAGCAACTACCACAGCTTGAGGCTGAAACCACTGTCACCAATTGCTGCAAAATGCTGGCTCCAAAAAATCCCTGATTCCAACCGACTCCAGTTCTCTCAAGATGTCAGTGTTGTTTTATCAACAAGCCATTATAGTTGTTAATCACTAAATTCAGGCCCTCTAATAAGTGTGCTGGTGGTCATTTCGGATTTTTTTGCTCTACCAATAATATTTGAAGATTTAAGCAGTTCAACCCACATTCCTTCTTGATTTTTTAAAAATCTTTTTGTCACTCTTTGTTTCTTTGTTTCCATTTAATATACCTGTTTCTCTCTGTCAGCTCTGGTCTGTCCAATTAATCAGAAAGTTTTTAAAATAAACTGTTAAAAATGTAGATTTCTAAAACAAGATGAATTGGAGAGAGAGAGTGTGGGAGGCCGAGCTGCTATTCTGTGCATATGGAAGAAGGTGAGAGAGAGAGAGCAGCTGGTCCGGGGGTGTTTCTCTGAAGGAGGCTGCACTAATGTTGGTCTAATGTTAGTGTTAATCAGGTTAGCATATGCCCTGCGTGTGTATGTGTGTGTGTGTGTGTGTGTGTGTGTTTTTTACTGATGCAACTCCACCATTTTGTTGAGGAAAGAGAGAATGATAACTGGTTAGCATACAGCATTTGTCAATCTCTAGCTCTCCCTCCCTCTCTCTCTCTCTCTCTCTCTCTCTCTCTCTGTATGTCTCTCTTTTTCCTCTTACACACTCAGACAGACACTCAAGCACACACACACACAAACACAAAACCCCCACGGGAAAAGCTGTATCTGAAGTACTTGGATCACCAAGCAAGTTGGATTAAGTCCTGCATTCTATTTTTCACAAACATGCTCACAAGTTTAGAAATGTAAGGCACTCTTTAAAATGACTGACTACACACACACACACACACACACATCCACTCATGTATGAACACACAAGACACGTGCACACGCATACACAGTACATATGAATGAACACAATTACCAACACCCAAGCTACACACAAACCTCATGTGTATGAACATCTGCTCACACACATTTTATAACAGACTTTTAAGAGGTAACAAACGCATAAAAAAACACACATCGACCATGGAAAGGCAATATGCACACGCACACACACACTCATTCACCATCAAAGGCCTATAAACCTCAGCTTTGGCCAAACTAACTCTTTTCAGAGTTCATTTCGCTGCAGGAGGCCTCAGCCAAATCCACGCTGGCATCTCTCTCTCTCACACACACACACACACACACACACACACACACACACACACACACACACACACACACACACACACACACAATTCAGTAATTACAAGAAATGCAGTCTCCTGATCTTTGTTTCCTTTTGACCCCCTCTGAGATCACCATCACACAACACACGAACACAGAACACACCCACCCCTCTGTAACCCAACTAACCATGTGCAACAGTCGAAGCATGCACTGATTAAAGGCCGTCCCTGACTATCTGGACCGAGCTCAGCGCTATTCTGGCCCGTCTAATTACACAGGCCCCACCACAAGTTAGTGTTTGGATCATACACCCAGAATAACCCCCGAACAAGCCACTGTGACCAGCTACTGGAAAACAGACTTGGAGGAAAATGACAGAGTTTGCAGGAGGCTGCTCTCTGTTAATGTTTGGGTTAAGGTGATAATTATGAAATGAAAGTCATGCTGCAAAGATTGTTCCCCCTTACAAGTTATTTAGTCCAATATTCAGTCTCATTTTAGGTTAAGATATTTGTCAGTGAGTTGAGATAATAAAATCCATCAGTGAAGAGGCCACACACCTTTTACAACCACGTCTACACCGTTGTTACAGGTGATACTCAAACATAGATTTTGGGTGGATATTTGCTGCAAGTTCTCTATTTCGTGTCCAGTCTTGACGTTTTTGCCGTTACTCGTCTCAATCTCTGTCTTGTCTCAGTCTCGCCTCCCGGACGTGTCAGTTAGCTGTCATTTCCCCATTAAGACCAAAATCGTGCCCTGTCCTGTACTGTCAGTTACAAGTGCAGGAAATTCTTTTTTTCCAGTGGTGTGTTTTTGGCATGGAGCAGCCAACCAAGTATCCTCATCTTAGACAAGTACTTATATGAAAACATAATGATACATTGTGGCAAATTCTGGCAACTTGTCTAACTTTGTCCCAGGATTTTGATTCCATCTCAAAAAAGCTGAAAGTGATCTTGACAACAGTCCTGGTATTTTGCTTTGTGGATGCTCTCCTGGATGTGTACATTCCTTCATTTCCATTATCCTTACACAATGTTGAACTTTTTGACCACCAGTGTTGTTTCATATCATCTGTTCTTGGCTTTCATCTCATTGTTTGATTGGGGCACACAGGAGCACTTCCTCTTTCACAAACTCCAAAACACAAACTGAGACACAGGCACAAGCTGAACTCTGGCTCACACCCCTGGGAGACAAAGACAAGAGTGAACATCTCATTTCGGAATTATGTTTCTACCCACTGCTATAAAGAGTTTTCACACACACACACATACAGTATAGCACCTTTGCTCTTTGCAAAGTCACAATGAGCGATTCCATCCACGGACACCTCCTCTCTGTCCTTGTCTACGCAGCTCTTCCCTGAGGCTCAACACACTCCTCTTCTTTCTGCTCTGTTTTGTTTTAAGTCACTTCATTACAATGCTGCACGGCAACCGGGCAAGGATTTCTTTTTTCTTTTTTCTACCTCCTCTCCCTCCTCCCCATCTGGGCCGACAAAGGCCTAAAGGGACTTATTTGGTGTCTGTCTTTATCCCCACAGCTTGTCTCTGGCCTACGGGCAAACTGCAGAGTGTGATCTGTCTGCAAGTTGATAGAAATCTCCCATTCCCCTCGTCGCGCCCACTCTCACTTCAAAGCCCGACACCAGGGGCCACATGCATAAAACTCTGTAGATTCATGACTAAAACTGTGTGTACGCACAAAGCCACAAACAAGCATACGCTTTCTTTTTGTCAGATTTTTTCGTATACGTATACATGATTCTGTTTTATAGATCAGTCATAATGAAACTTGGCGCACTTACTCAAGCCTAATTTCCACTTCAACAATTAGCCATTAATGGATCGACATGAATGGATTTTCATATCACTTCGTTCACCACCAGCATTTACACCTTTCAATGTCGATTCACAGATTGCTTTCAACCAGCGAGGTTCTCCAACAGCCAGAACAGCTGTCATTACTTCCATGTCATTAAGTCATCACATGGAGCTGAAAACCATAGTCAGCAATGATATCTCAGTAATTAGTTTGTAGCTCTCAAATCTAAACCATATTTACAAGGTGTAACTCAACTAAGCTCCCCACCCCAATGACCCCCACATGAACTGAGAACAGTGTCCTTTTGTAGGATTTCAGTATCCTCACCTAAAGAGCAACCTCTTTCTTCAATCTGGGTAATTCTTCTCATCAAAGTGTCACAAAGTGCTGTGTCAGCCAGTGGAGGACTTGGAAACAGTGGATCCTCATGAGCTTAATACTGAGAGACAGATATTATGCAGGCAACTTCATCGTTAAGAGAAGGAAATCTTGTGACGCACATTTGGATACTGCTACTCCTCATGTGCCAGGGAACTGAGAAGCAGGCAAACGTGTAAGTGCTGCAGATAGATATTAGATACTTACCTGAATGGATGCAAACCCCGAGTAAGCTCGGAAAATGGATGAGCAGACCCTTTAAAGCCACTCTGACTTTCTGCAGTTGGCAAGAGTAGCATCAAAGAAACTGACGGTCAAATGGATCAACCTCATGACATTTGCAGCAGCTCATCGGAGGGCACAAGGAGCCTGAGTCACTCATCAAAGCCTCCAACACTAGTGGTGGTGTCAACCACATTTACAAATCTGTGACTGGGAAAGGGGACAACAGGAGACTGAATAACCTGTGCTGCAGAGATTGTGCCAACTCAGAATACACATGACTTGACAGAACCGCAGGGGGAGCTGTCAGAGGTTGTGTTGGTGTTTTTGTAGCTTGTGTGTGTGCGTGTGTGCGTGCGTGCGTGCGTGCGTGCGTGCGTGCGTGTGTGTGTGTGTGTGTGTGTAGGACCATGGTCCAAACATCAAGGCTGTGCCCAGGTGCAAGCACACACAAAACACACTTTGTATGACTGTTGTATCACAGCTTGATAGAAAATAAACTCTCTCTCTCTCTCTCTCTTACTCGTACATTTATGACATACATTTTGGGAGCATCATAACCTGGATAAGAAAGAATGAAACCAAACACACACATGCACACACACACACACACACACACACTCACAGGGGTATTTGGATGTTATTTCAGTGAACAGTGGGGGGGCAAACAAGCCCACAGAGGGGGAAGAGGAACAGGGACATAGCCCCTGTAAATAAACACCTCATGGCCACTGCCATGGCCACACACACACACACACACACGGAACAGGTTTACTGTAGGATGCATCTTGATTGCAGAGTCATGGGATAACAAAATACAAACATGTGCAGGCTCCCTTCCTAACGTCAAAGGCTATTTTCCTGAAGTTTTAAAAGGCACTGATTAGCTTTGGTGGCCAGTAGTTAGATTAACATGGAACTTTATATTCTATTAACAAAGAATGATAACTCAATAATACAAGTGCTTTAGGTAACCACCTCAAGTGTTCCAGAGAGGACTTATATAAATTGTCCAGTTACAAAATGCTTGTGACTAATGGTCACCTAAACAAATCCTTTCTAGAGTATTCTCTGTGTATGTTTGTCCACTTGGAGCCAGTGACATCAGTGTATTTCCCGGAGAGTGTCAAACATTATTTTGAATGTGTGCTTCCTTTAATGCATGTAAACACCTTCAATCCAGCTAGAATTTATGTAAGCAGTTAGGATATTTAAACTGGAGTGAGCTTATTTGGACAGATAGTCGCCTGCATTGAGCCATAGCAAATGATAGAAATCAGAAATACCTTTGTGAATTCTTATATTTAATACAGCTAATGAGCTGCATTACCCGCTACCTGTTAGATCCTCACATGGAAAGATGAAACCGCAAACACACACATTCAGTCAAAGTCTGAGCCCAACTATATGTAAATGTAAAAAAGCCACTCTATAAGGTCAAGAGTTGAGGCCTAAACAAACACTAACAATGAAGACAATTACCCGCAGATTGGCCTATTACCAAAATAGACTGCATTCCGGTCTGAGAGTGTGTAACCTTTGGTCCCTCTGTGTGTCTGTGTGTGTGTGTGTGTGTGTGTGTGTGTGTGTGTGTGTGTGTGTGTGTGTGTGTGTGTGTGTGTGTGTGTGTGTGTGTGTGTGTGTGTGTGTGTGTGTGTGTGTGTGTGTGTGTGTGTGTGTGTGTGTGTGTGTGTGTGTGTGTGTTTGTGTACCATCTGCTGCTAACGAGCTCAGAGTGAGTGGGGTCCAGGTGTGGGAGTGTTTAGTGTACACTAGGGGGGCAAGAGACCCTCCTGTTTGAGTTGGACACAAAAACACAGCCTCCTAATACATCATAATCTTGTGTGCCAAGGGGCTAACCCCGACTAGCATGAAAGTGGTGCTTTGACCTTTTTGAGTATTGGTTGGCTATTATTCGGTAACTATGCCAATTTCACAAAAACATTACAAATTAGTATTATTTCACCAGGAATAATGCAGTGCTTAAGGTCTGGTTAGGTTTAGGCATAAAACCACTGTTAGGTTTAGAGAATGATCATGGTCATGGATCATGGTTTAAACGGTCACTAAGCTTAGAGAAACATGTGGTGTGGGTTAAAGTACTACCACAGGGTTAAGGTTGGGGACGATTATAGTTACAGCCTTTTTAAAAAAAAAAAAAAAGGTTTCCTGACCCACCGTTGGGAATGTGACACTTGCAGTTCACTGCTGGGTTGATTTCTTCATCTATCTATCCCTCCTCCAAATGACAAAATCGTCGACTTACATAAACGTCATCTGAAATGCGCCACTGCTGCGGGTCATAATTACTACAGATGCTCGATAGCATCTGTCACTAAAATGTATCTCTAAGTCATTTCTGAGCAATTAATATTACAACCTATTGCGTCATTTTTCTCCTTTAGTTTTTCTCCTTTAGTTCTTTCTTTTGTGATTGCCAAGTTAACTCAGTAAAAAAATTAACATACTTCGTGCTGCTTCCTGTCAACACCTATATCACGTGATGATCAGCCATGTTGACATTTAAAATGAGTTGGTAGACAACAGATCAGTAAATCCTCAGAACTTTTCTGCTACACAGCCCTGAACCAGCCTTATTTTTCATAAAAGCTCTGTTCTGCTCTACACTAAAGACAGCGGGTAGATTCATCATGCCAGTTGGATGCGGGGCGTTGGGGGTGAAGTTGCCAACAGGAGGTGGGCATGGGGTGCCAGGCAGAGGCTCCACACTGAGACACATGCTTAATTAGCATCTAAGATGGATAGAGGGAGGAAGAAAAGGATGGATGGAAGGAGAAAGAGATGGCAATACAGGAGGCTAATTATGCCGTTTAGAGAGACAGCGGAGGAAAGCGGTTTGGAAAAGGCGAATCTGTGCATCTCAGTCACAAGATAAAAGCACTGCTTAGGCATTGTGTCGAAGCACTTGGACTCTCATTTGAGAAGTATTGTATATATGAGCATCACAAATTTACAGAAAAGCCAAAAAGTGCTCCAAGAAATTCATTTCCTGAGCTCCGGCAATACTTTCTTTCTGATGAAAGCGACAGCTGTGCTGCTCCAGATGATTGGTGTGTGTGTATGTGTGAGTGTTCCAATGCGTATCATCTGGCACTGTCAAGGCATAGCTTTCTAATTTGGAAAAATGGAAAAGTGACTTTCTGCTCATTCACACTGACGCACATGCGAACCATTCTGTCAGAGCGTTTGTCAGCTGGTGAATTGTGGCGTACGCAACGACTCAACACAATTATACACTTTATAAGAGATTGTTCTGATGTGTTTAAGCTTATTTGCTTCCCCTGATGAGAACGTATTAAAAGCAGCCTTAAGATTGTACGGTTTGGGTTTAGTTTACATGCAAATGCATGCACACAACCGCAGTGAACTCCAAGTTTAACAAAGTCCTCTTTAACAGTCAGTTTTAACACATGGCACTCATGACAAATAGGAAATTCCCTATTATGTGTGTGTGTGTGTGTGTGTGTGTGTGTGTGTGTGTGTGTGTGTGTGTGTGTGTGTGTGTGTGTGTGTGTGTGTGTGTGTGTGTGTGTGTGTGTGTGTGTGTGTGTGTGTGTGTGTGTGTGTGTGTGTGTGTGTGTGTGTGTGTGTGTGGATTGTGGTCTGGCATGGAGTCCAGTGAGAATCTGGCTTTCTGTTAGTTTCTGTCTGCTCAAGACATTATCCACTGATAACGACACACAATACACATACTGTAACTACAAGCTAAGCCACAGCAACAGAAGCCGCAACTCCGCTCAAGATGTGAGCTCACACACTGTTAACCTATATGCTTTCAAGACGTGTCCAAACTTTTGTGCACAGATTCAGGAATTTCTGCTCTGACATTTTCAGTGGCAAACGTATTTACAGTGGGAGATTTTATTTTTTATCTTTTCAGCAATTGTATACATCTTCCTTGAATCTGTGGAGCAATCCTTCACTTGGCGAAGCAACTCAATTCCAACCCAAAGCATTGTACCTAGCTCCAAAAGGCACAGCTAACTGGTTAATCAATGCTAATTCATTACTTATGTCCCCATTGTAAAGAGCTTGTTAATCATAACATCTTTCCAGATTTAATTCTGAATATATGAAAGCATACCCATCAGAGATTAATGTTGGCCTCCAGTTCTTCTTTTCATCTTGAACGCATTCTTCTGAAGCCCCTGAACACCCCTAAACCTCCTGAACCCCTCTAGCAGGGCTAGGACTGATGACCTCAGTATTTCTAAAATCTTGGCTGCGGCCCTGCGTGTGTCATCGCACTCCACCTCCAGAGCTGTGAAGACAAGGCTCTTTGCTCACTAACCGCCTCCTCACAAGTCTGACTGCTGCATTTTTCCCTCCAACCTGGATGAATTTCATATTGCTGTTTTACCAGTTGCCATGGTGAGACTGAGACTTGTTTTGTGTGTTTATTTACTTGCGTGTGTGTGTACGCTACAGCAGTGTTTCAAGGCGCATCATCTGGCACAAAAGGTAGCTGTATAATTTGGTGAAATGGGTTTCTGCCTGAAAAGCATCTATATGACAAACATCCATAATATGT
The DNA here is from genome assembly GCF_963691925.1 of Scomber scombrus. Taxonomy (NCBI): domain Eukaryota; kingdom Metazoa; phylum Chordata; class Actinopteri; order Scombriformes; family Scombridae; genus Scomber; species Scomber scombrus. The sequence goes on along the minus strand of NC_084993.1, from coordinate 8,866,307 downwards.
GTGTGTGTCTGTCTGAGTGTGTGTGTATGAGAGTTAATGAAGGGATCATCTAGACCTATGGCTCCAGGCCGTTATGTTAATACAATCAATGGACAATTTTACCCATTTTATCTAAACACACATTTCCTCATCATTCTCTTCCTCTTCCTTCTTTTTTTTCTCCACCCTTCATACACAGAAGATGTAATATGGCCCATTCAACACACACCCATCGCCACACACAAACACAGAAGGTCTTCCACCTGAGTCCCAGCTTCTTGCTGAGACTAATGCCCCCTTTACCTCACATTATGCATCCCTTTGCATAATGTCCCCTACCTAATACACACACTGACATCCGACGATGGAGCATTCCCACCGTCATATTAAAACTGCAGACAAAGACACACCTGCCGTCCTCCACTACCACAATATTAACATACACATACACATACACACACAGGCACAAAGCCACTTTAGAGAGCAGAGCAGCAGCCTTGCCCCAGCCATGGTTCTGATGTGCTTTCACTTCCTGGCTCCCATTCAGAGACATTAGAGCTCCCTACATTACAGAGACATGCTAATGATATCTGGTAATACGCCGCCACTGCATTGACATGCAAAATGAGTTTGAACTCATATGTACACGCAAAACAGAGCAATAGACTGATCCTGCATGAAGTCATTTAGGCATTTCATAGCGTATGCGTTTGTGATATGAAATGCTCTGTAAGTGGGTGTTAGCATCGCTTTGATAGCTTGGATCAAACATATGACTGTTTGCCTCTTGTCATGTGTGTTTCTGACAAACCCGTGAGTGCTTGTTTATGTACATATGTGCATGTCAGTTATTGTACATATGGTTGCTGGTGTGTGTTTGACCAGCATGCCTGTGTGTGCATGTTCTGCTACAATGACGTCTGGTGCGTTTGACCGATGAAATGTCCACTGAGTAAACAGCCTGTGTTTGTACGTTAAAACTCAGAACCTAGATTAGAGATAATTGAAACTGTATGCTCTCTCCCCCTCTGTCTCTCTCTCTCTCTCTACCCACCGCCTTCATCGTCTTGTGTTCCCTCAGGGATTGCTTGTTTAAGCCCCTTGTTTTGTTGTAACCTTAGACCATGTCCACACTTTCAAAACAAAACTTGCCAAAATGCAGCTTTTCAAAAAACAGGGGGTATATGTCTGCACAGTCTGGAGCTGTGTGTTACATTTCGTCTTGATCGCTCATTATCTTTGCCACTATTCCACATATCTCCTATAGGTGCTCAATTGTTATGTTTCTCCACTCATTTATTTAGGCGATTCCTTTAATTTGTCACACATCTGCAAGTAATCATGGAGAGTAGCAGGCGACAAGACGGAGGTTTATCCTGTTGAGTCCAAATTGAGTAACCCCGGCTGTCCAACTCCTTACCACATGATGCCTGTAATCCACAGTTGTGTTTGCCAACAGAAAGAAGTGGAAAGAGATTTAGCTGGTTTTCTACTACTTTTGCCATTTCAGCATGGACGGGAAATGCCCTGAAAATGCTAAGTCGCTTTTGCATGTAAACAGGGTTTCCAGATTTATCCGCCTGAGCACGGACACAGCTTTAATCAATCACTTCCTGGTGTGTTTATGTGTGGGTGAGAGTGAGCAACCCTCTGTCCAAAACCTACTCAGAATGTCATTTTCTTTTTCATATGACTTGTGTGTTTGTATGAACCGTACACACACATGTTCGTCGGAGGGGCACAGTGCTTACATGTGGTTGTGTGTGTTTATGTTACCACATGTGGCGCATTCCATGATTCCTCCCTCCCCTTGGTTTTTTTGTTTTTTTCTCCACTGAAACCACAAGGCTGCACACAAACACATACATGCTAGATCAATATGTACATCCAAAGTGTTACATTTCCTATTAGACTGAAACAGCGGTTAAGCTGTTGTTGAATAAGCCAAACGGCTTTTTAAAATACATTTCTTTCATTCATTCTCCATGTGAGTGACTTCCAGTGAGGGATGTATGGGTTCAGTGCCTTGCTCAAAGGCATTTTGACTTGTAAGCGGTTGAACTTAGGTCCTTTTCGGTCTCCATTCTTACATTATTCTTATGTCTCCCCACAGACTGCACCCAGAGGAGCTGAATCTCGACCCCCACACCACTATGAAGAGGTGGACCGAGGGTACCCCACACAATCCAGGTGAGACTGCTCTGTGTGTTTGCGCGTGTGCAGGAAAGGAAGTGATGACTTCTTACCACTCCTTCCCTTTGTGTCTCCCCGACACACACACACACGCACGTACGTACACACACACACACACACGGCACAGACTAATCCTCTTTGGAGCTTATAATTAAATCTGGAGTGTTTGCCTTGGGAGTGTCTACTCATCCCAGGAATAGGACTGATCAGCTCTCCAGAGAGCAGGGCACAGGCAGAAGGATCACACACACACACACACACAGTCGGAGGATGGTTTGCTCTTATGAAGGATGTATAACCTCTTGTGTGGGTTTAATGGAACTGCACATGTTCCTTGTGTTTGTTTAACCATTCTCTTGTCAAATTAGGCACATATGCACACACACGCATACGTCTTCTGTTCTCCGTATAAGTATTTCCCAGCAGTACCTCAGCTCACATACATATCTATGTGCACGCGAGTGTGTATGCACGCGCTGAGCAAAAAGCCATCTTTGCAACGTTCACAGTGCCCCAACAGGTAAGTGGAGCATGGAGTGGTGTGAGGAAAGTGAGAGGAGGAGAATGAGGAAAAGAGGGGACACCGGGATGGAGAGGAGGAGAGTGAGAAAAAGAGAACAGTCATTTCACGGGTTATTGCCCCTCCTGATATGACAGGCACCAGGGAGCACAGACATCAGCACTGGCTCATGGGAGAACAAGACACACTGAGAATCTGGGAGAGAGAAGAAGAGAAAAGGAGGGACAAGACCAAGCAGCAGAGAGTCGGAGAGGTTAGCCAACTGTAACTGTGGAGACAAACCCTAATGGAGACAGGCAGGCTGACTATGATGACCTTTGACAGTAGAGCCCAAACTATACTTATGTACAGTAACACACAATAAAAATTCAGCACCATCTACATGAAGCAAGTCAGGAAAATTGAAAATCCTGTCAGAAAAGAAAGTTCTGCATTTTATTGCCAAAATAATCAGTCGATTTTCTGATTAGTACTTCAACAGTAACAATCTGCATTCATTCTGATAATCGATTTCATTGTCTGGGTCTATTTTCAAGCAGAAATGCCAAACATTTGTGAGGATTTGCTTGAATCTCTGTGGGTTTTGGACTGTTGGACAAAACAATCAATTTGAACATGTCTGTAAAGCCTGTGATGGAAATGTTTCACTATTTTCTAACATTTTATTGACAAAACAATTATTAGGAAAAAAAATTGAAAATGAAAATAATCATTAGTTTCACCCCAGTATTGTTTCCATGCTTAAACATATAACAAACTAGCCTCTTCCGTGCTCTGCTGACTGATTAGAAAAATAGGATTAAAATAAGAAAATGTACCTGGAAACAATGTGTTAACTGGTTTTGGTTTAAATATCAGACGATAAAATATATTATGGCTGATATGATTAGGCGTGAAGATAAGAAGTCAGGTTCCAATAATGTTCATTACCTCAAGAAATGTTCTCAGTTATTTAACTGTTGTTCATCCGCTCTTTGAAGTATTTTTAGGCCCAAGACCCACAGGATATCATCTTCATTATGCATATGGTACAGTTAACTTGATTCTAGGGACATTTGCTTCAGCAGAAAAGCAAAAAGCGAGAGCAACAAAAGGCAGAGGAAAAGTGAGACGATAGAGTTTGAACACTATTCAAACTCGCATGTTGGTGTTCTTGTTTCTGATGTTTCTGTAAAGATAAATCACGGCTCCTCAGTCCCCAAAACTCTTCCGACTCCCTCCTAGCATAAATACAGAGGCGAGAGGAGAAAGAGAGGACACAAATATACTCCGGGAATTTTTTTTTTTTTCGTTCATAGAGGAGGGGAAAAAACAGGAGAAAAAGAGAGAGCAGACACAGCAGTGAATTGAATGCATTTTTCAAAGTGGAGCTGAACTTTGTGCAAAATCCCCCCGGGGGCCGCCATTATTGAAAGCCATTTCCTCTCAAAATGAGTGTGGCTCCACCATTGGCCTGGCTCTCATTAGCATACATTTGGCCTGCCTTTGTGTGGAGCCGGCTGGGGCTGCAGCTGGAGGGGTGGGAGTGAAGGAGGTGAGTGCGAGTGTGTGCACGGATTGAGCAGGAGATGCAGAGAAGCATCTCGCATATGGGAGCATATGGGGAGAGTGTAGAGGAGAGGTAAGAGTCAGGAGGATGTGGATGAAATCGAGGCAGAAACAAAGAAGAAATTGGAATATTTCACATCTAGTGTGTCCACATACATTTTAGTTCTAATGCAAGCACACAATTATGGTTTATAAAATTTGTATTTCCAGATCGTGATGTGTGTGTTGTGTGAGTGTTGGTGGAGTTTCATCTTTTTTCCCCCTGTAAGTTAATGTGATTTGGGGTTTAAGTAGCTGTTAGAATACAGTATATTCCCCATTTTTCCCTGTTACCTACTTACTTTTTTCAGTATATCGGAAAATTTTCCTCACAATACTGCAGCCCCAAACTTGGGTTCATTATACATAGATCTCTGTGGCTATTCCCACTTCTCAAATCAAGAGGACCTGTAGGAACGGATGCCAAAGTAGCTGGGTTGATGGAAAGAAAGTAGACCTCAGCCTGAGACTCGGCGCCGAGGGCTACTGCACGGCAGCCAACAAGAGAAGCTGGAGTCAAGGAAAGAGGATTTGGAAGGAGGGGTGGAAGTGGCAGTGTGGAGAGGTTTGCCCCAGGGAGGGTGATAGTGCTACTTTGGCTCTTACCTCCCTCTCCATTGGCCATTAATGCTGGGGTGCAGCTCAGCCTCCAGATAGGCTCTATGCTTGGGGACACACATGCACACACAACACATGGCCATATGGAGGATATTAACATCATTACCAATTCAAAGCAGCGGGTCATGGGCGCGGCGACCCAGCCCGGGGTTATCCAATCAGAGCACCCCCTGACCCACTCCCCCCCAAGGTGATTGGATTAGTAGGTCGAGTTGGCGCGACAACGTTTGCTGGCCGGGGCTGATAATTGGCTGATTAATGTGCAGCCGTTGGCCAGTGAGTCAAAGAGCACAGGGCTTCAGCCAGAGGACGTTTCTGGCGTCATGAAGCTCCAGTCACATCTGGACAATGAAGATGAGCCAGTGAGAAGAACACAAGGTGTGTGTGTGTGTGTGTGTGTGTGTGTGTGTGTGTGTGTGTGTGTGTGTGTGTGTGTGTGTGTGTGTGTGTGTGTGTGTGTGTGTGTGTGTCTGTCTGTCTGTCTGTCTGTCTGTCTGTCTGTCTGTCTGTCTGTCTGTCTGTCTGTCTGTCTGTCTGTCTGTCTGTCTGTCTGTCTGTCTGTCTGTCTGTCTGTCTGTCTGTCTGTCTGTCTGTCTGTCTGTCTGTCTGTCTGTCTGTCTGAATGATTCAAGGGTCCAATGAGTTCTTAGTAACCAAGACCAAGCACTTGACTTGAGTTGGGCCAGGTCCAAATTATATTGAGTCTCTGGATCAGTTCTTATCTTTGAGTCTGATTCAGATTGAGACTGGCTGTCCTCAGGTCCCCTCTACAATCATGTCTCTTCTAGCAGGTTAACATTTGTAATTTTGAGTGTAATTTCACAGCTGCTCTGGATCGATGACATTGGATTAAGACATTCATATTCTCCACAGGATGAATTGTAATAACTTTGGTGACCCCTCCAATTTTTTATCTAAAAATCAGCATCTCTGTGAGCATGTTGACACTGCTGACACTTGCATTTCAAAGCCACACTGTCCAGCTTCACAGAGCCACTGGTGTGGCCAAAGACTCTTAGTGTGGTTAAAAATTAATTCATAGGAGACGGGTTTGGGAACGTTTTTTCACATGTCCATTTGGATCAGGTCCAGAATTTTGGATTGGGAAGACCACTAGCAAGCACATCTGTTTCAGTGTGTGATGGAAAACTCAGTGCCCTATCATGCACTCTCTGCCCCTCCTTAAAAAAGCAGAGGCTGACCTCTTGATTGTCCTCAGCATTTTTAGTATGCTCCGGTATGTGAGAAAGTGTACTTTAAGGACTTTCCTCTGACCTTCCTGAAAAGTAGTGCACACACACTAACACACAGACTTCCCAGACTTACAGCCACTTGGTTTTCTCCACCATGTCTCAGGATATGAACCGTTTCACACCGGTTGTGTCTGCTCAGACCCTAATGAGCCACGTCCACACTGGACAACCCTAGTGAGACAGAATAATGTAGAATAGAAGACTCAGTCCCCCTCTGAGTGAAAGCAATCTGTCGATTAGAACAGGATGAATAAATAAGGAAATATGAGAAGAATATTACAAATAAAAACCCTCTAAAATGTTCATATTTTCTCATTCAGTTCTGCTTCACTTTCTGTTTTTGTCAACTGGAAATAAGCTCCCAGAATTACAGTGTTACCTCTCATGGTTGGACGGCCGTATTTATTGCAAGGGTATGTTATCATTTTAGCACAGTAATATTGTTACCCTGCAGTTTGGTGCTCTTGGTGAATTTGGGCAGCTTTTTCAAGGTCAGCGGAGAAATCATATTTTCTCTGCACTCGCCCCATCTTTATTAAAACCCAATCTTGCCTCTCACAGCTTCATAAGTGATCAACTGTTTCCCCACCCGCTGCTGTCCAGCTGTCGAATGACTCACTTCAAACTCACCCAACTCAGTTAGAGTTATTGTCTCCATAACTCATTTAATTTCTCGGGTCCTGGAGAGCTCCAAGTATTTTTTTTTTTCTCCATAATACTTGTCCTGCATTTGCCCCACAACTGCTGCTGATGTCTTTCCAGGACCCTACGTGATTGGTTTAAAAGGTGATGTGACCCCCCACACACACACACACACACTCTTATATTGTTAAATAAGAAGCCCAAGAGCATTTGTAGCAATGTGCGGATTATTTTCCCAAGAGGTGCCGTGACCCTTTTCATATTTGCGGGTCTTTTATGAAGGAACGGGCCCCCGTTGGGGTGCAGAGGCAGCAGTGTTTGTCCAGCTAACGGTGTTTGTGCTCAGACACAGGAGAACGTAATGGAATCAGCACAGCAGTAAGAAATGAAAGGGCTTTAGCCCGCTCTGTCACATGCACAGCTGAGGCACCAGTGTTTCTACCTATTTACAATAACTTCGCTCTCTCTGTTCTCTGCATTTTTCTCTGATTCCATCAATCCTTTTGTCTGCATTTTTTATGTCTCTTCTGTTTATATCTCTCTTTCGTCTCTTTGTATCTCGTCTCGCTTTCTGTCCCCCCTCCCTTTCTCTTTATCCCTCTCTCCCACGGTCTCTCAGCTTTGTGTACGGGAAAAGGAAATCATCGCTTTATAAATAAAAGATATATACTTTGAGGTCTTGGAGCTCCCCGTGAGCTCAACGAGAAATACAAAGACTGTCATGTACAAGTCTGCATGACATTCAGTACACAAATACATATGGACGGGCAGCTCTGAGGTGGAGACTCAGGATTCACTGTGAATTCAAATATGCTCTTCCTTGCCCAGAACAGAATAGAATAGAATACAATAAAACACAGTAGAATAGGCATACAGTGAACTAAGTTTGAACTGTCAAGTTTCTGAGAAACTCAGTATGGGTTGCGCAAACCCAGAAAGTTTCTGTATTCGGTGAAAAAGAAATCCCATCTGTTTCTGTCATTAACAGTTACTTTACCGCTTTTCCCAGCACGTCTCTATTACATGAGCCCTCTCCCTCTTGGAGTAGTGTCCAAGAAGTAAATCCGACCTTTGGCCCCCTTACTAATGTCTGCATGTACTTTTGGTGGTCCGGGAAAGTCATTTTTTTGCAATCTTAGCCTTAAATGTGGTGGAAAGCAGTACAAAAACATGAAGCTGAATATTGTAGAACAGTTGAATAAATAGTTATTGATAGTCGTCTGAAGGATGACTGAGCTAAAATGATGGATGAGTCATTAAATGTTCCTTGGAGCTTTAGAGGGAGCACCTATACTTCAGTTTACATACAGGCTGTTTGCCCTGGTGCCTCCCATCTCTCCTCGCCTTCTCATTTTCTAACCGAAAGCTCCCACGTTACAGTGGGACCCACTGCTACCTGCGGCCGATACTGTTCACGTACCCTGTCATTGCTCGCTATATAGTAGCAGGGAGCGTAAACACAGTTTCATTTAAATGAGGCACGTGTGTCTAGGTGAGAGCCAATTTCCACTGCTGTTGTTGACATAGGCGGGTTTGATTAGCAGAGCTGCCTCGGCCAGGGCCAGAGTGGCTAATGGTTTCCTCTGCTGTGGAGTCAGCCAGGCCTGCTGTGTGTCTGTAGCACTCAGGTAGCACCATTAAAGCTTCGACTTTCGTGTGTGTGTGTGTGTGTGTGTGTGTGTGTGTGTGTGTGTGTGTGTGTGTGTGTGTGTGTGTGTGTGTGTGTGTGTGTGTGTGTGTGTGTGTGTGTGTGTGTGTGTGTGTGTGTGTGTGTGTGTGTGTGTGTGTGGAGTTTGGACAAGGATGAATTTGGAGTATCTGGAGAATGCATCATACCCTAATTAATATGTCAACTTGCTAAATATGCTCTCTTACATTTTTTAAATAAACACATTTTACAATAATTGATGAACACTCTCAGAGCGGAGGAAATGTTTTGGCTCTGACTAGAAGTGTGTATCACGTAGAGGCACTGATATGGACAGTAGTTTCATTATCTTGAAATATAATACAGGTTGAATTAGGTAAATTAAGACTTTGCCATCTATTTTTTTCTGTAGCTTCACCTGGAAAAGTGAGCATGGCCATGTAGATGAGTGTATGTGTGCGTGGGAGTGTTTGGCAGTAAGAAGCAGCTGCTGCTTTCTGCCAAGCAATTAATGTATTTTGCATGCAATGCATGTCTGTTCGTTGTCTCTTCACTAACAGGTGAGTACATCTCTGGCAGATGTGCTTACATATGCATCTGCATGTTCTCTTCGTCACTTCAGTGACAACATTAATGTATTAAATATGCAAATGTCATTTAGTTAAGTCATTCGTGCTCATTTTTATGTATGTAGGAACAACTTGAAGATATTACATTTACACAAACATGCTCAAACTTTAAACAGAAGGCAGAGTGGGTTAAGAATAATATATATCATAGAATGTAATTGATCATTTTTCACTCATTTCCATTTACTTCCAACACAAAAACACAAAAAAAAAACCAGAAAAAGTAGCATACAAACACACACAATCAACAGTAGTTTGGTGAATGAATATCACTCATTATTCAATCTCTATCTCTCTTTTGTTCAGTTAAATATTTGAACAACATTGTGTGTAATTCCCCAGAGATTTCCACAACTTGACTCCACACACTGAAGTACACACCAGCTTTAATGTAGTGTGTGATTTCTTTCTTTATTTTTAATTCTCTTCTATAATCACCCAAAGAACATTGACATAAGTTTTAATCACTTTAAATTCAACTTAATCTTTTAAAAGTTGTTTTCAAAGTCTAAATGTAAACATCAGTATCTGTGAATAATATCTTACATGAGGGCTAATCATATTTAGTTTTCTGTGTGTGTGTGTGTGTGTGTGTGTGTGTGTGTGTGTGTGTGTGTGTGTGTGTGTGTGTGTGTGTGTGTGTGTGTGTGTGTGTGTATGTGTGTGTGTGCGTATGTGTGTGTGTGCGTACACAGACACACGGTTGTTTACCAGCTGCTTAGTGTAAAGCACTTATGAGGACAGGAGGTATCTGGGGGACCAGGATGGGAAGTGAGGGGGTCTAATAAGAAAGTGAGGTCAGGAGGGGAGGGTGGGTTTGGGTACTAATTTCCTCCTTCCGTTTCCTAGGGGCAGGTGCAGGATAACCCCCCCCCCCCCCCTCATGCTACCATCAAATACACACACACAAATTCTTCACTGTTATAAGGCGGAAGCGATGCCTACATGACAACACACACTCTCATAGCTCCAGATGGACACACACATGTTTTTCTCTCACCGTTGAGCATGTAATCATACACACTCCCAACACATTCACATGCATGTAATCATGGATGTAATATTCGGCCTGTCATTTGCGCTCACCACATGCTCACGCACACACACACACACACACACACACACACACACTCTAACACTCTCAGGGGGTGTTGGGGAGTGTGGTATATGGTGCTGATGCTCTCGAAGTGTGAGTCAGATGTATTACACGGCGTGTCATTACAGCTTTCCACTCTAGCTGGTCCCTGTGGTTCACATCACACTCTGCTCTGCTGCTCTATATAGTTCTCAGAGGGACAGTCGGGTGTCTACATCTGTCTCTCTGACTGTCTTTTGCTATACATGGCTTCTTCAACACAGAAACTACCTTCCTTTCCTTTTATTTCTGTCTGATTGTACCTTTTCTTTTACACAGAATCCATTTCCCGCTTTGATTTTCGCATATCATGAACGCATCAAATTTGACGAGCGAGTGGAAACGGGAAAATTCAATAAAATTTCCCCCGAAATGGTTCCTACGCTTGCTCAAATTGAAACATTTATATAAAAAATTGCATTATGAACGCCGTAAGGATGGAAATGCATTTGCTGGTGAATAAGTAAGACAAATAGTTCAGTTTCTTGTCAAAACACTAAAATCAGAACTGGCTTTGGGCAATGTTGTCTGTAAATTATCTCTTCACCATCACCACATTACTACTGTCACTCCCAGGTGTGTGTGTGTGTGTGTGTGTGTGCACGCAGCAAACAGTAGCTTTATTAGTAATAGCTCCATTACAATATCAAACATTCATTAAATAATAGGCAGAGAGAATAATAACCTACATTTTTCATTTTTGTCATTCATTCAAACCTATTTATTTATATGTCACCACAGCTCATGGAAACCTAATTTGCTTTTTTTCCCCCTTTTTTTCTATTTTGACATTTCAAAAGTGTGCGTAAAACTTAACTGACATCTGAATGGAAACACACCTACTGTCTGCATGTGTCATGTTGTTATAAGCTCCTTTCAAACTAGATTAGCGTTACTGGCGGAGATCCTTTAATAGTAATTACCGATGGCAACAAACATTTTAATCTTGGCAGGAGTCTGCCATGTTTGGCATGTTTTTTTGTTTGGCTTTCCCTTTGTGAAAAAGTAGGAGCTCTGGAGGAAATTTCCACGCTTCCTTCAGCTTATTGTGACTCAATGATTGTGTTTTTGGTGGCAGACGCGTAAACCAGTACACACTGTCATCTTTTATATCTGCATTACGCATCTAATACCTACATTCTAGCATCATTTCCCTTCCTTTGCCTTTCAGCTTAATTTAGAGTCTTGCTTGTGTATCTTATGTTTTTGTATGTTCATTCCTTTTCTATTACCCAGACTCAAATAGTACATAGCACCAGCATCACTGCTGATGTTACGTAAGTGAACACGTAAACAGAGATTTCATTCTGGCACTTAGAATCTACAAACACAGCCATGCACTCATCCTCACTGATGCACTCACACACTCAAAGTGTTTCATGTGGATCCGCTAAATGAAATCACAATTTATGTCCAAATTCAAATGGTTGTGGATATTGGAAGGGGTCGGAGGACATTTCAGGTTAGCAGCACCAGACTAAACTCTTTCACTTCCCTCCATCTCGCAACCAGGCTGAAGCCAGCTGTGTGACCCACGGATGAGGAACTCTCTGTGGGTCACTGAGGCCCGTGGACCCCCTAATCCCCCAGCTGCTTGGCTAGAAACACACACATAAATGCTTGCATATGGTTGCATCATACATTGATTGAACATTTTTACAATAAATTCAAATATTACAGATTTTCAACCTAAAATGAGGGTTAATAAATGTCGTTAGGATACTCCATCCAACACTCTTTTCCCTGAAGACACATAAATACTCTGATTTGAACAGACCTTACAGCTCATACACAGCTGCCAGTGAGCTGCTCCCCCTGTAATGCCGGGGTCAAAGGTCATTCACACATATCTACTGTGGAGCAAAAGGAATTTATCCTGCTTCGTTTGTCATCCGGAAAGTTGGACAAAGAAAATATTTAGGAGTGTTTCTCATTTGTTTAGCTCAGTTCATTTAGGCTGGTGTGAAACAACTGTGGTGTGACACCTAAAATTACTTTACAGTATTTATTGCAGATGAGTAAAAATTGAGAAAGGATGAAAAGAGGAGAGGGGGAAGAAGGTTATGAATAGATGATGGAGAGAGAAGTGGTGGCTGGAGGAGGCAAAGAGGAAAATGAATATGCAGGGGGAAGTTAAAGATTGCAGAGACAGAAAAAATTAGGAGAATGATGCGAAGAAGAACGGAAAGCCGGCGGTGGTTCCTGTCTGTTTGGGTGGCCCAGGTGTTCCCCCTCCTCTCTCCACATATCACTCCATCCTTCTTTCTTTCCATCTCTCTGCCTCCCCTGGTGGCCTTCACCATTTAATCTGGATTAATGTGGAGGTTGACCTTCGTCTCGCTTTCTCCCTCGCTCTCTCGCACTTCTGCTTCACTCCCCCTCATCAAGCTTTACAGGGAGGATTTTTTTACCCAGACTCCCTCCACATCTGCTTCTGTCTCCTTGCATCTTAATTTCAGATGAAATCTCTTTCTCTCTGTTCGCTTTTTACCTCTCGGATTCCTCTCTTTTTCTGCTTTTCTTCCTTATCTGCAGCCTCAGCAATGCGTGTGTGTATCGGCACGCCTCCGTCTTTCCTGCTATGCTGACTGACAAGGCGGGGCTGTTCATTCTTGGGACCACCTGTGCATCCTGTCCCACCACTCTGTTTGGGTGGTCAGGCCTCCCAGCCCGCAGAAAACACACTCTACTGATATCTGCGACACGCACACACACACATATAGAAATCCACCTCACCACGGTCCATGAATATCCTCAAGGGAAGTCTGCTTATGCACAAGCGCAGACACACACATACACACACAAGCAAGCTGTGTGCTACCTAATCTGTGGTGAGTGAGTCATTCTAATTGTCCAGTCAACAGGTGCTGAGCTCGACTCGAGGGAGCAGACAGAGGAGACGCGGGGATATGATTGCAGAACAAGGGAGAGGCTAAGCTCAAAGCTTCTGTATAATAACTACAGTGGGAGCCATTGTTGAATAGTGGGGAAAATGTGTTTGGTTTGATATTGATGGGTCTAAATCTATATCTACTATAACAGCAATTTGAACTGCAGCTGGTGAATCAAAGCTGTAACATTTGCCATTTTAGGTTGTGTTCACAAAGACAAAAGCACTGTATCAAGAAATAAGCAGGCTACTGTTGGCTTTACACAGTACTCCAGTTACTTCAGTGTTATGTATACAAGAAAGCTGGTTACTGTAATGTGGATTGGGGGTTCCCCTGCTCTGTTTGTGTCATATACACATAACCAGCTTTCAAAATGACTGTTTACATGTATACATCTGCAGAACAAGATGAATGAAAAGATCAATTCAAGTTCGACTAAAATTTTAAATAACTACTTCTACTAGAAGTCTAAATAAGATGGTTTCTGCCACTGAATACGCTATTTCTAAAATAAAATCACACATTTGTGCTCCACCAAAAACAGTCAGAGAGCCGCATTTTCCATCCCTCATACAACTGAACAGATCAGATTACTGAGCAGCATGTAAGCATTGTGTACTGGTGTGCACTATACTACCTTGTGCATGATATTTCTGTAGTATATTAGTGCAGCAACTACTGATTAGATTCATTTATCTGTCAATTATTTTCTCAATTGATAAATGAGTCTAATGATATGTCTGTCAGGCCCAAGATGCACCATAAAATGTCTTACTATCATAAAGGACTATGGACTTTGGTTTCACAGCAGAATCGGCACATAAACACTTAGAATACCATGTAGCATTGTGCTAATTTACATTAAAACCAACAGCTGTATTATGGCCACCACAGTAACTTCCCAAAGTTGTAAAACCCTGACTTAGAGAAGATTCAACCACTGTGTTGTGGCTTCAAACTGGACTTCCTTCTTCTCACGGTGGACCAGTAGCAACACGCCTGCATTAACACAGACCCTTGAAAAGTTTGACTGGAAAACCGGTGTGATGTGGTTTATGTTAAAGTTGTCTGGAAAGTTTGTTTGGAATAAACAGAAAAAGTTTGTTTGAGTGAACAAATGTTGATCATTTATGATGTTGACACGGCTGCTGCAGATCACCACTTTTATAAATAGGAGAGTTTTGCTTAAAGCGAGGTCGATGAAGACCTGGCTTTCAGATTTGCTTACTTGCTCTAGCTAGACTTGTGTGTCACTCGGCACTGGAAACAGCACATAAGATGGAAAACATTTGAATGGGCCTGTGAAAGGTGAGCAGCCCTCCCTTCACTTTCCTCCTCTTTCTCTCTCACTTTCTCTCCAGTTCCCTTCTCTTTCTCCGTCACTCTCTCTCTCTTCGATCTCCCCGAGGCCCGCGTGTCGCCTTACCCGGGGGTTTAGTCCCTAATCACCCAGAGCTAGTGGGAGGGAACCGGAGACTTCCAGCTGGCTGCCTCGTTACTGCAGACCCCTGGGACACACACACACACACACACACACACACACACACATTCCTACACACACAAGCTAAACACAGACACACATCCTCATATGTGCTTACCGAGGCATTTGCTGTTATCTCTTGGCATCTCTCCATCCACGTCCCCCCCACAACTCGATCCTGCCAAGGCCACGTAAACTGAATAACAGCAGGAGGCTTACCGTGAGGGAGGGCCAAATCTCTGGCACGTCCTCTACCCCCAAACTAGTTTAAACCAGAATTAAATATTGTCTTCTAAGTGAACATATAGTAACTACTTTCTCATCTTTCTCTTTCAGGAGGGATCCATATGATTACCCCACTCACTCAAGAACTGCACCAAGAGAGCCTATCCCCTACCCCGGACCCTACCATGACCAACCCGTCTCCAGCCACTCGGGCCGTGTGCCGCCCCCCCAGCAAACTTCCAACAAGCCAGGCTACTACCCCTCATCTCCCCACGCAGGGCAGCAGCACCGTGCAGCGTTAAGGCAAGACGTTCCACCTTCCCCCAACACAGGCCACAGAGGGCGGCAGTACTACGAAGCCGGCGGGGGGCGAGTCGACGCCTACCGGCAGGCCAGCCCTGGCCGCTACATCAGCCCAGAGAGGTACCCCGACGCCAGGGAGCGCTACACCAGCCCACAGCGCTACGGCTACGAAGATGAAAGGCAGCCAAACCGAAGGCGGAAGAACCCCATGATAGGTGCGGTTTAAGGTGGTTGTAGTGAGTGACAGCTTGCTCTCACCGTGCCCCAAAAATGATATGAACTCGAGTCATTCACACAATGAGTATATAAATAGCTCCAAATTCATGTAAACATAATATCAGCTGTCATCTAGACTGCCAGTGTGGATAAATAAGACTTTACCATATTGATTTATCTGAAAGAAATAAGTGACAAGGCGAGAGGCTAAAACAGGGCTTATTTTCAGAACCATCTGTCTCCACGGGCCAAGACAGATTTAACAAGAACTCATGAGTGTGTTTATATAATCATGTTTGCAACTCCTCCTGTATGTTAGCAAGCACATCGGTGTATATAACAGGATATTATTCTGACATAGATTTTATATTGTAGAATTGAAATTAAATGAAGGGCGATTAACTTAATTACACAGACACATAGAGGAAACTTAGCACCATATGTTGTACAGAATCACCTCTATTCCAGCAAACTGGGCATGAAGGCAGTGCTGACTTGCATTTTGCACAAGCTGATCAAACTGAAGGAAATAGACGGACCACCTTGACCCCCGCCGGACTGCAATAACACAGGAGACACGGGAAGTCAACATCGACAAGCAGGAAAAGGAAACTCCCCTTCAAAGTGTCTTCTTGTCCTTGATGTTTAGTCGCTCGGACTTCCTCCATATCCTGCGATCACACTTTGGTAAATTTTTTGCGTTTTTACCGTTGATTACTTAGCTGTGGATGTGCCTGATTTGATGGTATTTGCGTATGAGATTATTTGTTATTTTTGTGGTGTTGATATTAAAGTCTATACATTTTGATCCACACTTAAACTACAGACTATGAAAGATGCTGTGTAACTTTTTAAACACTGTGCAGCTAATGAAGAAATAGTTTTATCCTTTAACATATCATTAATACACGTCATTGCACTGAAAACGTATTAATGTTTAAATGGTGGTGTGATTTAAACAATGCTGTCAAATAGATGCATGATTTTTTTTTTTTTATACAAATATTTTTCATTAAATATAATTAAATTCTCTTCCTGTGCCGCACCAAATCATTTCACCCTAGTTCTGTTTCATTGAACCAATTAACCAGGCCATGCATATTTAAAACATCAAACACCATGAGTCAGCACTTTAAAAAATTCATTACAATATTCAGCTTAATTTCTCTGAACACAATCTCCAGATACATTTGCCCTGTGAGATGACTGATAAGAGTAGCCAGCGTCCTGATAATGACTAAATCATCTTCAACAATTAGACGCAGGGAAATCTCCACTAGAAAATGATTACTGCACAATTTGCTCTCAGAAATAAAGATGGCACTGATTGGTGAAATTAGTCTGGAAATGGGGAATAATTAGAGTGTGGAGAAGGCTTTTTCTATCAGTTAGCGTTTAATTAGCATCAAGGCCAACAGGGACCGGGCCTCTGCTGATCTGTCTAGTCTCTGCGCTGCTTTGACCCTCTCCTGTCTGTGCTGAAATAGACCTTTTTAACTGGCCAGCGCAGCCAGATAAACACTTGATCAATTGTTTTATTCAAACCTATTCGAAGCAAATGAACTCCTTCCCAGTTAGTCAATGCACACGTCAGTGATTCCAACCTACTTCAGGAGACAAAGCAAGCTACCAGGTAGAGTAGAAGTAATAAACAAATGCTTATTATAACACTATTCTATTCATATAGTGTTTTTCTAAACAGCATTGCGATGCTTTTCACAAACCAGAATAGATAAAAGGCAGATAAACAATGAAGGGAAAAGGCTGAGCTGAGCTGTCTGTTGACCATCCTGTGATGACAAAATGGCACAAAACTTCTGTCTAATACCTCAAACTAATCCACACATGCACAAGAGGAAATATGTTTAATAAAAATCTTATGATTTAAAAATGTCCTTCTGCATGAATGTTGCAGTGTTGCACATTTTCTTCTTAAGAATGAAGTATTTCAGTCTAACTTTGAAACAGCCCTGGAGAGGTTTGCATGTTTTAGATCATTAAGTGTCACATGTACCGTGGCTTTACCATTACCAACGACATTACAGTTCCATGATAATTACTTGGTAATATCATTACGCCATGCTAATGCAGTTGCAAATGTGGAACATTATAAAAAGCTCTCTTTGGTGGGTCATTCAAAGACACTCCTGTATCTGAAATGAAGTGAAGTGTCAGCTGAAGGAAACAATTAGAGGGCATGTGAACACACCAACAGGGAAAATACTTTAAACCTTCCTCATAAATTACACATTATACAGATTTGCAAAGAGAAACAAACCTTAAAACTGAAGGTGAATGCTATTATGGAAGACAGAGGGTTGGATAATGAGGTTAAAAATAAAGTAACAGATTTTATGGACTATTTCATGTAAAATACACCCATTTCTTTGTGTTTTAGCATCACCCAATAGCCTGTCCAATCCGTAAAGTCATTTTTTGAACTTTTGACCTGGAGAAAGTCATCTGTCCCTTCATATCATTCTGTCATGGTTGTTTACAAGGCATTGACTGGTCTTGCTCTCCCATCTATCATAAAACTCCTGTCCCCATATCACACTGAGATCATCTGACCAGAGACTTCTGCCTGACCACGAATCCAGGACTAAGTGTTATGAGGACATTTCACCTGAAGTCTCCATATGTTTGTGCTGTTGTCACCATGTGCTCTATGTGACCATGTGCTTCTCTATTATTACCTTTATTATTATTAATGTTGTAGTCATTTTTATCATCATTATGATTTCTCTTTATGGTGTTTGTTTTTCCTCGGTGTAAAGCACTATAGATCAACTGTGATGTCCTTAAAGTGCTATATAAATCAGATTGAAGTATTTAGATACGTCAAAACTCCAAACATCTGAATTCAACCAGTATCATGAGTGGAGGTCAGCAAAAGTCATGTCTTCTCTCATTCTCACTGATGGCAAAGCAACTTACAGCACTTAAGCCGGCTTCACTTGGGCCATTACTGTACTTTAAAGAATAACTACACAGTAAACAGCCTCTGTCAAGTGCTTGTGGTCAGTTGGCTGCCAAAGACAATAAACAACAGCTACTGAACATCCAAGAATTAATTGCATTTAACATCCATTAAATAAACGCTTTGAAATCACTGTCAGGAGTCGTCTGCTGTAACACACATCTTAGTGAAACGACTCTTCCAGCCACAGTTTGTGTAATCAGTTACAGTGTGTGTGCGTGTCTTATGAGTCTCTCCCCCTTTGTTCATTGTCATCCAGAAAGAATTTATCACATGACACGCACACAGACGGACTGGATGCGGTCGCAGCCGTTGATATGCAGAAAGACACATGCCTCATATCAGCTCACACACTTGCCATGAGAAGAACTTTTTTTTCTTTCCGCTGCATGACCTTTGATTTTACGCAAGACCATACGATCCCTTAAAAGCTGTTTGTCTATGCTCTACACCCATCTTCCTTTTGTTGAAGTTCCTTGACAATTCTGCTCGGTTCCTTTTGGTTTTTTGAAATTTCCTCTTTTATTACAAATATGGGGGTGGGAGGGGGGGGTTCGTGAATTAATTTGACACCTCATAAGCCCACAGTTTTGATGCAGTTCCTGTAAAAGGAAAAAAGAAAATTGCTGAAGCACACGCTGTTCCCCAGTCGATTGTCATGAACCACGGGTTGAGGGAGAATTCCCTGGTTATGTTCTCTTAGCATTACCTATTCTGGCGGCGCCCCTGTCGAACACCTTAGCTTGTTAGCATGTGTCAATCAAAAGCCATACTCTGGGGAGGGCAAAGTGGAGAGCTGAAACAGTTATCTCTCCCCCACACAGCTCCCAAAAAAGACTGTGCAGAGATAGGCAGAGAGAGATGGAGGGGTGTGTATACAGTAGATAGAGTGTGTGTGTGTGTGTGTGTGTGTGTGTGTGTGTGTGTGTGTGTGTGTGTGTGTGTGTGTGTGTGTGTGTGTGTGTGTGTGTGTGTGTGTGTGTGTGTGTGTGTGTGTGTGTGTGCGGGGAGACTATACACCCTCACACTGCAGAATGAAGTTGCGGGTGTGCACCCACAGTGACCTCGGCCTACTCTCTTTCCCCCCCCTTTCATCCTCTTCATTAAAGGCACATTCCACCGCATTAGCCCGCTGTCCTTCTGTCCTTCACCTGCTGCCATTCATTTCGATTCCGCCCTCGCTAAAGCATCATGGTCTCGGAATCGAGAGTAGTTGGATTGGGCTGAACGGTGCTTCTCATTTAATTATACAGTTCATTAGAAAGCCAGTCCGCCCCCCCTCCTCCCAGGTCTGAGACAGGCCATGGGAATAGCTGGTGGCTAATGTGCAGTTTAAACGGCCTGAATATGGAGATTGGTCCAGTTATGGATTACCGTTACCAGTTAGCCTGCCCTTCACCCACCTCATTCGCTTTTATGTCTGCAGTGTAGCCTTTTGATACAGTATCACTCAAGTTGGAGCGTGTTCTTTCAGCCAGCCTGTTTGTTTGATATTGTTCATGAGCTGTGAAATTGAATTTCCACAGTTGGGCTGATATTGGAAATAATTTCATATCCTCTGCAATATTCTTGCTTGGTTTCACCTTCTGCAGTGTTTAAGACATCCATTTTTACTTAATGTCTTTTTTTTCCCTTTTGCCAATTCGATGCAGCAGCACTGTTAATTTAGACCATATTTACCCTAAAAGCAATGTTGGCTTCCCGGCTGCCTCTTCTTTGCCCACACACCACAGCCAAGCCACCAACCACCATCTTTTATACCAACTGTCTCCATGGCAACGTGGCCGCCTCTCCTGGAACAGCAGCCCCTTTCAGAGCTGATGACATCGTCGTGGCAACAATGAAAGGTTCATGCATCCCATTATGGTAAAAAGGATTTTTTTCTCTCTTCTAAGGCAGGGTCACTGAGCTCCTAAAACCTCATATACAGTAAAACAGTGGTTCTCAAAGTGGGGTCCGTGGACCCCCAGGGGTCCATTATGGGGTTTCCAGCAAAAAAGTGCATAATTTATTTTTACTGTAATTCCATCTTCAAGTAACACTATGACAGAATTATGACTATTTAGGTGAGGGCTTTCATACACTTACTGAACTAAAACATCTAAAAGCAAAAATCTTATCAGATGGGGGACCCTGGGACAAAATCTTGTGAGGTGGGGGTCTGTGGTCTAGTTTGTATCAGTTTAAGGATCCTTGCCGAGAAAAAGTGAGAGAACCTCTGCAGTAAAATCCTTTATCAAATGCAACATTTATTCTTTGTGGCAACACTGGTACTATAATGTATAGGGAGCGTTCAGCTGGGATACCATCTGCATCACATTCAGAATTTAAAGTAGATATCAGTTTATCGAGGGGAGCTCTTGTGGGTGCAGCCAGTTAGCATAAATACAAATTCAGTAAGCCTCACACTGCATGTATTCCTCCACTTTTAGTGCTGCTTTTGAAAAATCAAAACATGGGTTCATTGCGTCGTGACTCTTTTTTTAAATCAGTGGATCCAAACATCTAGGTGAGACTGCTGAATGGTTTGTAGGCCTGTTCCCTGTGGGCCCCCACCTGAATAGAGCAGTGATGTGTTACTTCCTGGTTGAAGCGACTGCATTGTTTATTTGCTTCCTGGGCTGAGAAGGCTCAGAGCTGTTGGACTGGTCAGACCTGTGCTTTTGTACCCTTATACACCCCTGCCGGCTCGGCATCCAAACCCTCCAGAATCTTCTCTTTATATATCTCCCCCGACCCTCTCAGCTTTCCTATCACTCCAACAATGAAGAAACACTCAAAAGCGCTGTGCACTCTGGTGCTAACCCAAGGCTAGCAGTGAGGTTCGCTGGGTTGTGATGTGGCCAACAACAGCTGAAGTCCGTGACCTCTGGACCCCATCCATCAGGCTTTCAGCACCAGCCTTGGCCTCTGACACACACAAAACTTCAGCCAGGGAATGGAAGCACGCAACAGGGAAATGCATCAATGTCAGAGAGACACTAGAACCATATAAAATTATATGTATGCACTTTGTCCAAGGTTTGACATGCATACACAGTAGAATTCTGTCTGCATGCAAGTTAACACACACAAGTGTGGTTGTGCATGAGAATATAATGCTATAAATGTTTCCAGAATCACTGACGCAGCCAAACTGCGGTTTTATGTGTGTCCAGACTGAGCTGTCTGTCATGCACAGTCACATCCTTGTATATTAAGTTCTTATTCTAACAAATACTTTTCATATGCCTGCACTGCTGTCTCTCACATACACACACACCTGCTGCGGGCTCAGACACACACAAGCTGTCTTTACAGACGCACAGCACATCCGTATGCCCTCACACACATGTCACCAATATGTGTGTGACGGGAGGCTCAGCTGACCGCCTGGCAGTCACTGTGAAATTGGCGCCCTTCTCATACAGATGCCAGGTGTTTTGCTTGGCAGTCAGGGGTGCTGGGGGTGAGCTTGTGTCAGGAGTGTTGGGTTGCTGCGAGCGGCAAGGAAAGGATGGGGTAATATGTCGTGTGTCCCTGTTAGCCCGGCCTTTTGGCTAAGATAGAGCACTGCCGGTCCCAAGAGGAATTACGGACTGCTTAGTTTCTGTATGAGCCTGAGAAATGGTCTATGGTATAAAGTCTGCACTATAAATGGAGAGTATCTCAGGTGACATCCCAAACACTACTGAAACTTGATGATACGAGCCACCATTATGTATGTCAAATGTGATATTTTGACGTCACATTTTGATTACACTCTGAGTGATAACATATTTTGATAGTGTAAAATGTATTTTCTCCCATATTTCACGAGCGAGCCTGGAGAGACTTGATGCAGAAAAAACTGCTAGAGGTCTGGTTTGCCTCACTTTGACACAATAACGCAGTGTTGGAAAACTAGCACAGTTTGTCCAAAAGGTCAAAGGTTAAGACTTCTTGGGGTGTTTAAATTTGACACTATTCATTCCCTGAGCATGTAAACATTGTATGTCATTAGCCAGGAAGGTAGCTAATGTTTGTTCAAGTGACATGCAGAATTTAAACAGAATTGTATCACTTATTCGCTTATTGACTCTCTTGTTGTGAGTTAGATGAGATGATGGATTGGTTTTTACACTTGAGCGTTAGTGGTAAGCAGATTTTGTTACCTCTGGACAGAGCCAGCTGTTGAGCCTAGCTGTTGGTCTCAGTTTCTAGTCTTTAAATTAAGCTAAGCTAACCTGCTGCTGGTGGTAGCTTCATATTCACCATGCAGATATAAGATTGGTATCAATCTAATCTAAATTAATATCCCTTTCAGTATTCCTTTTAAATTTGAGTTGAAGAAAATATCAAAACACAAATGCTCATTAAACTATGTAGCAAAAATAATATCAGTTCAAATAACTCCAGTGACATTGTGTGTACTGCACTTCCATAAAGTTTGGGAGACCTGTCAGAGAGATTGAAATGCCAGTGGTCGAAAAATCCCAATATTCAAACTCCATGCTCTCACTTTGCAACACAGGCTTCAGTTAAAGATTTTTACTTTCAATACAAGGCTGAGATAAGCGGGTGACATCACTTTACATTACATTTCTCAGACTTGCCAGAGCTCCTCCAGAGTCACAAAAGACATTACACAGCTGTTTTCACAGGCTGAGCAGTGCACCCCTATGACTAGTAAACTGACTTTGACATGAGAAATCAGTGGAGTGCCCCTTTAATATTCTCCATTTTTATAAATATTCTGTGTATGATGCAGATTTCAGTGAAACACTGCTCTTTGTGTATCACTGCCTCAATGATATTTGAAAGGATTATGCATTTGAAGTGCCTGCTTCATTCACGGAGACAATATGTTTGCTTCTATTTATTCTGTGTTGCATTGCTTATTATGTTCACCATATGTTTTATGGAGATATTTTCCTGTTTGCACCCACTTTATGGATACCAGTACGCAATGCAAATCACACTCTCTCTTGCACAGACTGAGTAGAGTTTAATTTCTCGAATCACATGTCCGTACATGCGGCTGTAACAAACAGGCAGGTCATTTGATTTCCGGCCTCATTTTCATTTTGCAGAGATGGTCATTCCAGCGTGGATTAGATAAGGGTGAAGACAAAGTAGAGCCTCATTGGAAAGTCGCTGTGGCAGCCAGCAGTGTAATCCATCCACGCATTCCTTCCAGAGAATGCTGTGCAGCTCACTGAAAATGAGCTACGGACCCGACTCCATTAGATCTCCGCTCTGTCTCTCTGCTTTCTATCTTTCAGCAACACACACACTTCCACACACACACACACACACACACACAATCTCACGCCTTAACTGGGAGTGACACACACTCTCTCTGCGCCTGCCACCAGCTTCATTAGTGCTAAGAAATGTTCTGCTCGTTAAGGCGAGGCAATTAGTGGCTAATTGAGAAGCTCTCTGCAGTGAAGGCAAAGTTGCTTCCTTGTGCTTCTTTTGCTTTGGCCAGTTTGTACTTTTTGGATTCCACTTATTGCTCATTTTCTCGAGGCAATTGTTCACTACAGAGCTGCAGCCCCAGGGAGATTAAGGAGCAAAATACAGGGAGAAGTTTTTCAGCTTTTTGAGGTTTTCATGCAAGACTTTCTGGCAGATGAGCAAAGACGCCTGACACAACTTTTTATTGTATCATAGTTTATTTATTTTGTTTTGCAGATTCCCGAGACAGTTAAAAGTATTTTCATGCAATATGGGGGAAAAAAAAGGCATAAAGGAGAGTTTGACTGAGTCACGCTTCATATATTCTAACCTGCCCCTTCATTACGGCTCCATTCTAGACATAACAGTCAAACTGCCACAACTGCACTCACTTTGTCACAAACACACACAAGTTACCAACTGCCTGCCCTTCTCACTCTGCAGCTTGACTTTCCATCTCTCTGCCTCTCTGTTTCTCCCCTGCCACACTCCTCCATCTCCTCTTTCCATTCTGTCACTCCTCTCCCCCCCCACAATTCTTTACAGTCCACAGATAAGCTGTGTGATAGGGAGGAAATAAGAGCAACACACAAACACACACAGCCGCCCGCGTCTCTTTCCACAAGTTCCTCGGATGAAAAAACCCCTGCAGATAAGGCTAAAAAAAGAATCATTTGCATTTTCATGTTTAATTTAAAGCATTTCCTTTCACTTTTTAGTGTTTTTTGCAAGCTACTCTAAGAACTAATCCCACCTTTGTCCTACAGGGGGCAGAATCCTTGTTACCCCATTACACTTTGCACTTGTGTGACCTCTTCCGTGATTTAAATACACATTCCCTGGCACCACCTCGTGCTCATAGTGTACTATCACCTTGAGTGATACACAATCTTTCCCCTAACAAATGGAGATAAAAATTAACTATCCAGAGTTCAGTAAGTAAAACACAAACACTCTTTCTTCACGTACCCGCTCACACAGCGGAGTTCCCCTGTAAACATCAGAGATATGTGACCTGCCGGGCTCTGACCACCCTCTGAGAGAGTGTGTTTTTGTAACACGCCTTATCTCAGCCCACCCCACTTCAGAGGGAGAAGGATGAGGGGGAGGGCAGAGCCGGGGATTCCCTGTGTGTTTTGCTTAATTCCTAGCAGACACACATACACACACACACACATATATATATACATAAACATATTTTCATGCATTTTGGCAAAATAGTTTCCATTATTGCATCAGCGTGTGCAGACAGCGGCACAGACTCCATCCTATAAGAGGTGAGGGTCTGGCCACACGAAATCCTGGAGCTGTCTTACTTCAGCTTGTTCATTTACACACATATAGAGACAGCGTGGAGGAGCGAAGGCTGATGGGTGTCCGTGAGGGCAAGTCGCATCCTATTCCCCCTCTTGAGTGGAGAGCAAAGTGAGCAACAGCCCTTCCAGACATCAAGTGTGCACGTGTGTGTGTGTGTGAGTGTGTGTTCATTTGTAGCAGAATGACAGGAGATGTGTGAGTCAGATAAGTAGAATTGACAGAGGGAAGTGTGCGGACAGGCGGCTTTTTCTTTTTTCTTTGAACATGACAGATCTCATCTGCTGCTGAAAAGACAATGTTTTGTGTTGTTTTTGGGGGAGGGGGGGTTACATATTTTAACAACATTTCTTCACATATGAGAGAAATTTCACAAAGTGTAGTCCCATCTGCATCATAATGATTATCTGTGATTCATCATTCTACTCTCTATCACACACACACATACAGGTAGAGCCAACTGTAAAACCCAATTAAACATAGACGCATTGTTTTAATAAGATAACACTCACTGCACAGTTAAAGCAGCTGTTAAGAGTCACTTTCAAAAAACTGTCTACACAATTCCTTTTTGCTTGCTGCTGCTGCTGCTACTGCTGCTGCGTTCACATTTCAGTCACGAGCCAAACAAAACATTGATATTGGATGATTCTGCAAAAAGCCCAGATTAGGTTAAATGTCATTGTCATTGACTGCAATGTCAGTATCAATGACAGCGTTTCAAACATAAGGAATGACTGGAGTTTATTTTCATTGCTCAAAGCTTTTCTTTTGCATATTTTTAGCAATAACACATAAAATTCCGCACAGTAGTTCAGTTAATTGTCTTGCTGTGAATATTAATGATAACTAATTTTTCATACCTTAGGCTGCCAACATCAGTAGAATGTGTGAATGTTTTTTTCCAGGTTGGATGTTCCTTCATTAAATGCACCATCAGTCTTCATTGGTCTACTTGCCAGTGAGCTAATGCTAGTCAGACTAAAATAAGTAATGACAAAGTATACACACATATCAGGCAGGTTTCAGTGCGGTGTGACTATTCAGAGAACATGTTTTAATTGCTTTTTGGCACCGGCGCTGTTTGTGTGCACTCACTGCATCTTGGAGCTCCTATGTCAACTTTTACAGCGAAGTAAGTGATGAAACTTTATACGAGATAGATGAAAACGAAACCCAGGCTGAAAATAAATAGTTGTATGTCTGTATGAATCTTAAAACTACAAGATCACATCCATATTTGAATGTTGATGCACAAATGTATCACATTAGTACTTGTGTGTAAGAATGCCCGGCATGCAGGTGCTCTCGGTCTCCAGCAGGGTCCGGGCCTCCCTTCTCCTCCTCATTTCTTCTGTGGTGGAGGCATATTGATGCAGTGTGAGGGGGTTAAGCCGTCGGTTTAGTGTCCGGGCGGCCGTGACATTCTGCCTCACCGGCCTGTAATTGACTCGTCTGTGTGTGTATCAGTTAAACCTCGGCTCACCTGCTCTGTGCGTGTCGAGGGGGTCATGATTGACAAGCTACTCTAATGCCCTGGCTCTGCAATTTGGAGCACAGAGCATGCTGGGGTTTCTGACAGGTACTATTTTGCCTACATTTGATTTCTTTTTTTTAAGCATATGCCATTTCTCACACTTGTTTTGTTTTCATCTGTCTGCCGCTGTGTTTTTCAGTCTGTTTAGCTGTCAATCTGTCTCTCCCACTCCTTTTCTCTATCACTATCTCTGTTTTCATCTTCGCCAAGTCCGACCCAGGCCTTCCTCCTCTCGGATCCGGAGTGTCAGTTCACGTTAGTGGAGCATAGCGGCATTAAAGTTACACCGCTCTGTAGAGACCGGCTGGGGGTCTCAGTTACTCTGGAAAGTTTGCTGCTCATGCTACAGGCATGCCGTTCTGCCTTTGGCTTGGTTTCAGCTGTCTACTCCTGTACATGTACACACACACACTCTTTCTTTCTCTGTCAAACACACACACACACGCACACAGACTCACATGGACCATATGTTCAGCCTCCACAGCGACTGGACCCCAGTACAGGAGCATTATCTATTTAAGGCCACTAACTCTGCGGATTAGATCAAGATTCAGCCCCATAATGGCCAGTCTGGCACAGCACCCTCCTTCAATTAAGTCCCACCCTGACATGTCACACACACACACACACATCAGAATAATATGATCTCACTCACACCCCAAATGTGATATAGTAAAAATGGAATGCACACTTTTTTAAAAACATTTTTTACATCATACATTGAATTTAATCATATTTTTACAGGTTTCAGTTTCCCCTCAGATTTCCTTCCAAAGCCACATTTACATCATTTGGAAAAATCTACACCTACTCATATAAGATGACTGCTGGCAGGAAAGCAAAGCAGATTATAGGCTATTATTGGCATTATGAGACATATTAACACCTTCCATTTAAAATAAGTAATGGTTTACAGATTAGAGGCACCTGACACCAAATCTGCTACATGTGAAACCTCATCTTTTCCTCTGTTTCAGCCTTGAGTCAAGCTGTTTTCCAGAATGTGTAAATCTGAAAAAGCTATTATTGCATTTTGGTGCTGATGATGAAAATGGGGCTTGTGGGAAACAATGATATCAGCTTGCTCATTCTCTTTCGGGGGCTGTGTTGTAGAAAAAGACTTTCTGCCACCTCTTCTGTGATTTCTCATTTTAAATTTCAGTCGGCTTTAAAAAACGGCAAGATGAATTCTATGCATCTGGTGTTTGACGTCAATCTGTATTCATGCTTATTTTGTCAGATAATCTTAAACCTCTGACATAAACAGGCAAGACAGGATCACACACACATACATTTATGCAAAAAAGCACACACAACCTGCTGTCTTAACCGGCTGTCTTCACATACTGTCACACACGTGAAGATAATACAAACCCAACTTCATCCCGCACACACACCAACCAGACACCATCCTTCCCATTATGATGAAGTTGGTGCCATTTGCTATTCTTGGCTCCTGTTTTTATTTGTTTATATCATGGAAGCTGCTCTGTGGAGTACTTAGAGTTGGAAATGTTAGAATAATGAGGCGGGCCTGTAAATAATGAAACAAAGGATGTAGTGCATCAATTAAGATCCATTTACTGCCTCGCATCCATCTCATCTATGTGTGTGTGTGTGTGTGTGTGTGTTTTTGTGTGTGTCATTTTAAATGTGTTGTCGTGCGTGGGTTTTTGCGCATACATCCCTGCACACTGCACACGTCCTTCTGAAAACACATTAATCAAATTTTGGAACATCACAGTCTGCTCTTATATGAAAATGAGCCATCCGCAACCACATTGAGGACATTGTCTCCGTAATTGCTCTTTGACAGCCACGCACACACACGCGCGCACGCACACATATAATCTTTAATTGCCTCCGAAATGTTTATGTCAAGATGGCGTTGCTAAGATAATGGCTGGGGACTGCCTGGCCCACACTAATGGCATCTCCGTATTTAGCACTTCACATCAGCAGAGAGATCGGCAGAGCCCATCAGATATTTAGTTCCGTGCAAAGGCTTCTATCGTTGGAGTAATATTGTACTGCTGGATGCTGGCCAATTCATTAAAAAACTTGTCGCACCAGAAGGAAATCTAGAGCACAGAGAGGCATACCAGGAAGATTTTAATAAAATATGGCTAATGTGACATTTTCAATACCCTGCTTCTCTGTTCACATGCTGGACTTTTATTCTTCATGTTTAGCTCCAAATTGTGTGATACCATGCAGCCATTTCCCCATCAAGCTCTCCTAAACGTGTTACTTACATTCCAGAGTTCATTTAATCCAGACTTCTTTTTATGATCATAACAAAGAATATAATGAAAAAAATGTATTATTCATAGAGTGGACTACATTGGAAAATGTCACTGAAAATAACAGCCCTGATCATGGCCAAGACATATAAACAAGCAAGATAAATAGCAGGCAAAAGCATTGAGAGTGCAGAGCTTTAATTAATCATCTTGTATCTTTAGGTAAATCTTGTTTGTTTTTTTTATGCAGTTGACAAACCTGTCACCTGTCACCTAACCCTAAGTCATTGTTCAGTGAAGTATCTTACAACTGTCTTGTCAACAAGGAAGAACAGAAATCCACATACAACTACGGGTCAGTGAGCTGCTACTGATGTCAGGGGAGAGCTTCCATAAGCCTTAAAGCTGTAGCAATCAATATTTTGTAAGTTAACAGTCAATTAATGTACTATGTGTAATTGATGACTCTGTAGAGAATTATCACTCAACTCTGCTGTTCCCCTCACCTCTACTGAGCTTTTTAGCCTTTTAGCTCATCAATTGGCTTATGTACCACTCTGCACTACCTGACTAGCACTAAACTACAGTTTTGACTCTGTTTTACTCTTGAAGGAAATATCTGGCTTTTTAGCCTGCAAATGCTCCTCAGTGCTCAGCTGCTAGTCACCAACTTTTTCTGTCAGACATTTGATGCAGGGCAGGTAGTGTACGGTGGGTTTATACAAGTTTTTTTTTTAGTTGTTGTTGAAAACAGTTGACTGCTGTAGCTGGAAATCACACTGTGAGAGCCATGGGAGGGAACAAAAAAGTTGCAGTAAAACCAAAACCATAGGCTGAAAATCCAGTGCAGAGTCTGTTGATAATTCTGTGGATTCATCACTACAAGCGACCTTTACACACACACACACACACACACACAGGTACTTATTATAGAACTCTTCCCAGAACTATATGTATGCGAGTGTGTGCTGACTCTGTTAGCTTTGTTAGTGCAGGGCAGCTTACATCTTGATCATTATTACTGTTACATTCTTATAATTCCCCATATATCTCCACCCACAGTCACCCTGAGCAAAGTTCTAATACAATACGTATGCTTGTGCGCAAGACCTGTAAATTGGCTGCTGATCTGCTTTAAAAACCAAATGTTATGAGTCAAGCGTCTCAGTTTGCCTGCCTGTTTCTTATTCACCAAACAGGACACGACTAAGTTATGGGTTGACTCGTGGAGGGTCAGAGTCTCTGTCACAGAGGAAAAACACCTGAATGACAGTAACTTCACTATCTGTCAGAACATTCCAGGATCAGCTCGCAGGTACAGTGTGTTCCTCTGTTTATGCACACGTCTCTCTACTTTCTCTGTTTCACACCCCTCTCCTCTCTCCTCACACGCTAGCCAGTATTTTTCTTGCACATCATAAAGTGTAGAAAAACTGCACTGAAAAGGAAAAGATTTGACTTGAAAAGAAAAGCTTTTATGCTCCATTTGACCTCTTTTTTGCTTTTGTCAGTGAAGAGTTATTCTTTAAATTGACAGCGAACGGACAAGTAACATGACTGATGAGCTGTTCTGGCTGTGTGTGATCCCAGATATTCTGATAACAATCTCCAGGCAACATGAAATGTAATATAGAAATATGAAACAGGGAAAGCAATTCAACAGCTCTGCCAGTTGTATAAGGCTCCTTGTTCCATTTTCCTCTGTGTAGTTTTATTTTCTGACTCAGCTATGTCTACTTGTTAGGCAGCAAGCACTAAACATAATAATGCATTGCCACCATCAACTTAAGTCACCTACAATACATTTTCTGTAAGCTATATTTTATTCGCTCCAATAAAGTTAAGAGAAATGCTCTCAATTTGCATTTTATTAGAAAAGTTAGGAAAGTTAGAAAAGTCCTCTTAAAAACCTTTTTATAAATTGATGGAAATATAGCTGCATTCTCTCATGTACTTGCCAACGATTTCCTCTCTTTTCTCCATCACGCACACACACACACACACACACACACACACATACATTCCCATGCACTCAGTCCTGATCAAGCGGCTGCAGCAGTGATGACCTTGCTATCGTTTACAGCAGCTGCCAGTCCATTGTGTACTGCGGATCAGCTCAGTTACCCTCCCCACCACCACCACCACACACACACACACACACATACACACACACACACACAAGCAAACGCTGCAAATGGCATCCGAGTTTTAGCCTGCCTCTTCAAACTCTGCCTAATTATCATGGTACTGAAGCTGTCATGAAAAGCCTATTGTGGAAGCAAGTCTCTTCACAAACCTCGGAGAGATTGACATTTACTAAGTCAGAAACTTGCGCCGGGATTTTCTATCAGTCGCAGAGAGCAGAAAATATGGATATAATGTAGGATAGGAAGCTGTAGGCTGCGATGCATTCGTCTCTTCCATATCTGGGTTGCAAAATAACAAGTGAATGATTTATGAATGCGAGCACTTTCCCATAGCGGCAGAGGATTTGAAGTGGAAGCGAAATGACAACAAGCTCAGGCTGATTGTTGTATTTACTCAGCAGGAATTTAGAATGTAAACTGAAACTGGACGGTGCAAAGTAATGACAGAATGTTTTTATCGTTTATTTTCCCATAGCTTGGATTTTAAAAACACTGTATTCACAATCAGATCATGTTACTAAGTATAATAACTGTGCATGGGCTTATCTTTGTGACACTGAAGCAAATAAATTCACAGCTTGCTCAGTAAAATAGTACATATTCATAGTCTATATACATCTGTGTACAAACTTTATACACAAAAAGAGCTTCAAGTTCAATATCCAAGACAAAAGCCATTCTGTCTCATTCAGCAATGATGTACACAAACAAACCAACATGATGTTTGGACTTCTACAGGGCTCAATCCATGGTCCATTGTCATTTACATGCTTCTATTTGGTCAGTTAAAATCATCTATCATTATGTAGACGTCAAATGTGCCTGGCTCTGCCCCCAAGCTAGTCTCCATAATGTGCATTGATATAATCAGTGATTGGTTGTTATCGATACTAAGATCATTTCCCTAGCTGCTAAATGCTCAACTCCACCATCTTTCTTTGAAAACCAAGAGTATCTTTGTCCAAGCATAACTGTTGAAGAATTGAGAATATTGCTGCTCTAGTTTAAAATACTACTGCTGCTCTATAAATCTCTCAGTGGTTTTAGGAGCAAAAATTATATATCTGTCCTTTACCTCATGAACCCTGTCGGCCTCTTAGGGGGGTTTAGGGTTATAGCAGTCTGCTAACTGGTCCAAACTAAACATGAAGAACCAGCATTTTGTTATGCCTCACAGAATTGGAAGAAAACCCAGAAGACACATATAGATTTTATTTAATTTTAATTTCTATTTAAACTTGTTCCTTGTGTCTTACCTCACATGCTGTATTTCTTAATCCATGTCTTGTGCGTATTATAAAAAGGACTTTGCATTGCCTTTTTGTATGACATGTTCCTTATAAATAAACTTGTTTTGCTTTGCCTATAAATACATTTTCATTATACATCTGTCAATCAAAGATTACAGGCTCTGTCTGACAGGTGGCCGTTACCTTTTGAAGTCCTTTGGCACATAACAAGTGATGCATTTCATGTTAATTAAAAGAGCTGTGTTGTTAGGATGAGCAGCGATGGTCACCAAAGCTGAAAAAGATAAAGAAAAGAGAGAACCACCTACAAAAATTAGAAGTTTGTCAAAGGAGAATCCAAGGTAGAAATGCTGCTCGCAGTGTTTGACTGACAACTGATCAGTGGGCAGAAACACATCCATAAATTAAAGAAAACAGAAAATCAAAGATTCATCTTTTTAAATACTCTGAGAATACACAATTCACGACATAGTCTGGCCAATAAACTCGATAGATCCATCATTCTGCTGCTGTGTGGCATGCAGCTTCCTGCTTCCAGCCCATCTCCAGTTTTGAAGTTTGACTCGCTCGGATTGAAAGCATATTGACCCCGAGAGGGGCGCGAGACGCCGCAGCAACTGTGGCCATTATTAATAATGACCGTGACACGTGAGGTGCTGGCTCAGACATTTTCGACAAACCGGTTTGTGATCCCCGAAAACAATTAGAGGCTATTGTCATGACCTTTAGATGGTAACCACCCTGGCACCTGGGATTGGAAATAATGAGTGTTGTTGCAGTCATCACATGTAGAGGTGAGGAGTGTGGGACTGTGTGTGTATTGCTGTCAGAGAGCAATTGGATTACAAATACACTCAATATGGCTCCTATTTTGTATGTTTTGTGTGTATGGACAAGAATGTTCATCTTTATGTATGTGTTCTGGTATTAAACGAGTCATTTCCTGTACAGAAACCATCACATGCATGTGTGCATGTGCAAATTTGAGGCAGGGTTCTGTATATTTCCACAAATGATGAACATGTGAAGTTCTCTCCAAGTTAGTGTCTGGCAGGAAAAAGCAAAGACAACTGTGGTGCATTTTGAAGATTTGGACAGACACTTATTTTCTCCCTTGGACGTCCAATGTTTCTCTCTTTCTGGCTCTCTATCCTCCACTTCCTCTCTCTATCATGCTAACTCTATTAAACTCACATTCAATCAGTTTGACATGCGTAGCCCCGTCAAACTTGAGGACAATGTTACCAGTACATTGTATAAGATCAACATCTTTCCCCCCTCTGTCTGAAACTCTCTCTCTCTCTCTCTCTCTCTCTCTCTCTCTCTCTCTTTCTCTCTCTCTCTCTCTCTCTCTCTCTCTCTCTCTCTCTCCCTCTCTCTCTCTCTCTCTCTCCTGGTCGTGTGTTTACAGTGTATTAACCATCCTCAGTGCAGGCTAATAGCGCTTTGTTGTGTCTCTCTGGTCCCCTTCCTCATTTGCCTTTGACAACACTGATAATCCCCCAACAAGATCCCCCATTCAAACCCCCACCTCCACACACACTCACTGACAAACATTTCCAGATGCTCAGAAGCACATTCACATCCACAAAACCCACACAAATACAATCATGAACAGATACACACACATATAGTAGGTGCCAACCATTGCCATGGCAACTCCAATCAGCAAAGCTTCCCTTTCCCCCATTACAGTGGAGATATGACAGTTTCTCTCTCCTTCTTTCTGCCCTCCTTGCATTATGATTGTTTCTTCTCTTTCCTATCTCTTCCTTCCTGCCTTCTTTCTGTCTTTCTCGATTTCCTATCACCCACCTTCCTATCCTCTTATTCCTGGCCTCCTCTCATTTACACCCAGTGATACAAATCACCATCATAACTCAGAAAACAATATATATTCATTTGTAGTTTCTAGTGAAAAGGCTTGGGTCAGCATACCTGCTCCAGAAAAGCTACAGTGTGGCACAGTGTAGCCTAAACATTGTCAAATAAAACATTTTTTTTTCTATATCGCCTGATCCCAGTTTAATTCCTGATGTCCCAATTCTACTTTTACTCTGGATTCTACTCATTCTACTCAACTTAATTCATTCCCATGATTAGTCCATCCATCCTTACAATCACACTGTGCCGGTCGATTGTATCACAAGGATAACCAGCCCACTATCCCCAACATTTACAACCCATATTGGACGATTCTGCACCTCATGAGTGCCAATTCAGGAAGTAGCGTGCTGTTTATGTAGCGAGGCAGAGAGCAAAGGTGTGGAAATCTGGGTGGTGGATGGGTGTGTCTGACTTTCATGCAGGAGTTCACCTCCTGTTACAGATATGCAATTAATATTTGTGTTTATATCAACCATTACCACAGTTTGAATAATTGTTTTAGTCGTCTAATTTCCAATTTCAATACATAGATTTGTAGAAACCAATCATTTTTAAAATAACAAACCAAAACTGTTTTTATAACCTGTGGTTTTGTGGAATCAACAATATAAACTTATGCCTGGTGCCAGAGATTCAACCTTTTGCATTCACACTTTCAAGCCATCTCCAATACAGGAAGCTGCATGTCTGGACTGTGAGAAATGTTGATTCTATGAGCTGTTGTAATGATTAACTGAAGTGCCGACTTTCAAGGAGTAAACATAGTAACTAATGCAATATAATGTTTGTCAGTCCTATAACAAACATTTTAATTAGTTTATAATGCTTAATGCATTGTTTTGATTTGATGAAGATGTGTTCATGTGGAAAAAACATACCCCATTTTCTTTTTTTTAAACACATGCTTTCCTTCTCAGCAGAATGCAGCACATGCAGTTGAGATATCTCTCAGTCCACTGGCTCATGAGGTCCCAGTGCCTCCAAGCTTGCCACATGCAGCGGATTGATCTTCTGAAGCACAGAGGAAAGAGAGCAAAAATACCCAGATTTGTCTAACATACAGTAGGCTTTTCCTTCTGACAGCCTCTGAGCGTAATGACTCATGAGATCCCACTCTTTCGTCTTTTCCAAAACACAGATATGATACCGTAGACATCGCTGTGTATGAGAATGCGGCTCCTCTCTGCCAATTGTGTTTGATGGGCTGTGCGGCTAAATGATTGACAGCTTACTCGGTTTATATTGAGAGCTCTTTGCTTGTTGGAGGGTGACTCAGGACGTTTTTGACACGGTTTGACAAAATACAGGAGAAGGATCTGCACAAGGGAGAAGATCCTTAATGGGGAGACATGGGGGGAGGGTATGAAGTTATGGTTTTTAATCATATATCAATCAAAATGATTGTCAGATGATTTCTTTGGAAGTTAAAAATGATTGACAGTGTTGTTATTTATTATGATTGGTAGCTTAAATAATTCCAGAAATACTAAGACTCCACACTTTCTTTTACAAATAATAAGATACTGCATTGAAGCAAGGTGACCCTTAACTATCTCGACTTGACCCCACTCTCCTCACCCCTGATCTCACCGTCCCCTCCCCCTTCCTCTGACTGGCTGTTGAAAGGACCATTTAGGGTCCATTCACATCAAAGACCCCCTTCAGACACTTAATGGCGCCATTGTTGTTTCGCCTTCAAAAGAAACAGAGGTGAGAGGCGGTGAAACAGAAAGAAAGGGAAAGGAAGATAATGTTCTTCTTTTTTTTTTTACGTAACCCTTACCCTATCAGTCTTTCTCTCACTGTGTCTCTCTCACTCACTCACACACACACACACACACACACACACACTGCAAGAGATAAAAGTTGAGTCCCATAGTCCAGTGTTGACTCTTAAAATTACATTTTTGTAAAAGCAGTTAAAATATTCAGCTAATTAGGTGATAGCTTCCAAATCGAATGAACTTTTTAAAAAAGAACTTTCTTCACTCGAGTGACATTATCTTCTTCAAAGATGCCCGTTGGGTTGGTGACTGCTGAACCACATCTGACTCTCAACTGGGCTTGTCACTGTAAAAACCACACACTTACAGATGGCGTGCACACACACTCGAGCCAGTGAAACCCGGCCAAACCAACGGAGATGCTTCCAACTCATGAGGCTGATACAGAGCGAATCTCACGAGTATCCAAAGTGAACACTGATGCATATCAGACTTCTCCTCCCAGGAGTTACAGTGTATATTTAGCAGCTTTTCACTAATGAGTATGTTAATAGGCAACTGTCTGTGATGTTGGAGCATCGCAGCATTCAGACAGGAAGTGTTCAGGAATAATTGATGATTTACAGCTCTTTATATAAGTATTCAAATTAAACACCCATTTTGAACACTTTGAATGCATTGCCTGTCCTGAAGTGTCGGGTTAAGCTGCCTGACAGCCATAAGAGGCAATATAGCTGACTGAGAGGTGCTTCCCATCGAACTGAATCAAGTTACGTCAAAGTGCTGAATTAGAAAATGAGAAACATGCAGAATAAAGTGATGCACACATTTTAGAGGAGCTAAAATCCTCAATAGTAGTAGTTGTAGCAGTAAATAGTAGCAATGGGATTAAAGGCGTATAAGGCATTCAACCTTGACAAACAGAAAATCAAACTCAACATTTCTAATCCTGTTGGTATCCCACCAGAAAGCTCATCTTCCTTAAATAAGTCTGCTTTAAAGCTATATAGGATATAAGGATATTAGGTCAGCCAATCAGTGAAAGCTGCCTGAGGAGACTCAATAATTTACCAGTTAATTGATAATTCATTAAAAAATAAATACAATTATTTCATTAGACTTTTGACCTCGGGGTAGATTCCCATTATGTCAATTTTATTTTAGGGTCTTCCTTATCAGATGTAGTTCAGCTCAAACTTCATTAAACTCTGCATGTATGTATAAAATGTCAAAGAAGACAGTAGACAAAGTAAAATGTCTGTTATGGTTGATTGTACATGCAGACTTAGTAGACTTGTTTACAGCATAAATATGAAGCCAAGAAGTGTTTATACCAGTATCTATAGACTGAGCTTACCTTGTTTTGTGCCCAATACTCTTAATACAGCATTTAGTAGTTCATTATGTGGCTACCAGAGTAGAAAACCTTTTAAAACAGTTCAACTAAGTGATACCATTAGACCTTGAAATAAAGTATCAATTCATATAAAAACATTTGAACACTTAAATGCATTGATAATATATGGTTGTTTTAGAAAAAAACTTCCATCATTAGGCTGATATGCTGATATCAGAGATATGTCCTTAACAAAAAGCAATCTAAAACATCTCACATAATTCTTATATCATCCTTATTTTAGATGTGACTTATACATAATTTAATGTAAGTACTACAAGCCAGGATGTTGAGCTCTCGTAATTATATTTTATAATTAAAGGCTGTGCAGACACGGTATTAAGACAGACAAGGATTCTGTTAATCTGGTAACAAAAGAAGTTCACACATTAAGCTGTTCTTATTCCTTAACAAAGCTCCACTTTAGAAATAAAAGTTCCACATTTTCTTTTGACTTTTTCTACCAATTCAAGTGTGAAAAGGGATATTTTTTAAAATATACATGATAAGGACTCTGTATTGATCCTGTGATTGGAGTATTTCTTCTGTTAATATAATGGGACTGAGTTGCTTGCTTTGAGTAACATTGACATTTTCATAGGTAAGAGCATTTTAATAACATTTCATCCTAAAAAACAAAAACAAACAAATTGGCCTTCTAGTACTGGGCTGTATATTCATGCCAAACGCTTCAGACAGAAATTTAAAACACACAACACCAAAAGTCAGTTTATCTAGGTCAGAACCAAAACATGAGTCAATGCTGGTTTGGCAGTGACAGCAGTCACATGTTTCATTTATTATCATGGGGGTAAACCCTTGACAGTCTCCCTTCACTGTAATTAATATGTTATAAAACCTTAACCATGTTGCCACGGTGAGCACATGAGGTCGTGTCATTCACTCTGAAGCTCCATGCAGGTTTAGACCAGAAAACTCCCACTCCTTCTTCTTCTAGCCAGACTGTCATGTAACATGTTTATGAAGTGATATGCCTTAATACATATCACAGAGTTGGTGCTGTTTTTTTTCCTAGAAGGTGAAATAAGTTTTACCAGATTGTAAGTTAATTGAAATTCTCTCTGAATGTAACTCAGTAAGCTCGGTGGAGATTTGGGGATGTTCAAATTTAGAGGAAGGCAAAAAAAAAAAAAGGCATTTACCAACCTCTGGTTCTGAAACGATTCAACATGTTTGCAAAAAATGTGCACACAAACAGGCACACACATCAAGATATTTGTGCTCCACAGGCTTAACTCGTTAGGTTGTTAAAGACAAAGAACAGTGCTGTTGGGTTGCACACACTGTATTTAATTAAGCAGATAATTAGACAGGACACTTCTTGTCAATAAACTCTTTTTCTCCAAAAGTTTGACCCGCTTAGGCCCAGACCTTGAGAGTAAAAGTAACTGCAGCGCCAAGGACGGCACACACAGGAATTTGGTTTGGATTTGCAGCAAAGTTTTGAGATTTATTTTTTAAGATGTGACCAGAATAGACCGCATGCTGTCT
The DNA here is from genome assembly GCF_963691925.1 of Scomber scombrus. Lineage (NCBI taxonomy): Eukaryota > Metazoa > Chordata > Actinopteri > Scombriformes > Scombridae > Scomber > Scomber scombrus. The sequence continues at coordinate 8,827,577 of NC_084993.1, read as the reverse complement.
CCAACCACTGCTCTGAAGATAAGAAGATAGCCCTCAATTCATTTGTCTGGTTTGTTTTTGCTACATGTTCTGTTACTGTAACTTCACTAGTGAGCCCATTGTTTGCTAATTAGTGACAATTTAAATACAGCCTTGTACTGACAGTATCTTTTAGCACCTAGCTGTTGATGGCTTGCTACAGTGACAAAACCATTGTTAACTGCCCCTCTGATGACCTTAATTGTTGAATTTAAGGATTAAAAATACTATGTCAATACCTTTAACATGAAACATGAATCAGGTTTCACACAATCTACTGAAATAATTATGAAATACTATTTCAATAAGCTGTTTTCTTGAGTTTGAGTTGTTTGAAATTTGAGAAATTTGTTACCAGCCTAAGTCTGCAAAAAGGTGAGTAGAACAGCTTCCTGCCATTTTATCAAGTGAATCAGTTCCAGTGAACTTTCCTCCAACTACTACTTGATGAACCATTATATTGTGTTCTGTGCTGCAGCTTCCTGTTTCCTTAACTTATCCTGATCTTAACAAAAGATCCTGATTATGAGGTTCCCAGTCCAGGCTGCCGAACCAGTACTGACAGGCTCACCTGGTTTAGACAGAAGTGTTTGTGTGTTTTGTGATGTGTAGCGAAGTGAAGCCCATTGATTAAGCATGCCATTAGCAGACACTCTCCTGGGACCAGACAGAGAAAAAGAAAGAAGAAGGTATCAATAATGTTTCAGGTAAACTTTGAGTCAAGCTCTTTCCCATGTGTGTGTTATGAAAGTGTGGGATATCTATTCCCCTTCCCTGATAAACCTGTTTGTTGTTTGCCCTGCCTGCCATAGATCATCATCCATCTTTACTTTGGTTGAGCTTGACTTCACCTGAGGTCAGGCCATGTTTGATATCTCCTCGCTATCTCCTCCTTATCACTATCTAAATTACAACCAACCGGGGCCACCTTAGGGAGCCGGGAGAGTGCATACCAAACATACCCATGTCGCCCTCCTCTCCACCGCTGCACTGAGAGCTACGATTCAGCCAAGCTTGATAAACACTGACAGTTGAAGCAAGGTATTTCCATGACTGACGGTTATTGACTCGGCGATATGGTGATTTGTTTCTGCGCTGCGGCACAATTGATTAGCCATAAGGAAACTCAGGAGACGTTATTGGATTACTATTCAGAAAGATTGAGTGTCAGTCTCCATCGGATTCCATATCTCATCCATCTCTCTTTCTCTCTCTGTCTTTCTCTCCTCAGAATATATTAGTCATTTTCAATAATAGCAGGCCGATATGGAGGCGTCCCCTGTCTTCCATTTGATATTCTATATCCATGGCTAAATAATGATGGATCCCTGAGCTTGTCTTTTTCACCTGTCTTCCCGTTCCCCTCTCTCTCTGACTCTGTATGTGTGTCAATCCCTCATTGCTGTTGTGTCTGTCTTTGTTCCTCTCTGTCTGTCTGTCTGTCTGTCTGTCTGTCTGTCTGTCTGTCTGTCTGTCTGTCTGTCTGTCTGTCTGTCTTTGTTCCTCTCTGTCTGTCTGTCTGTCTGTCTGTCTGTCTGTCTGTCTGTCTGTCTGTCTGTCTGTCTGTCTGTCTGTCTGTCTGTCTGTCTGTCTGTCTGTCTGTCTGTCTGCCTGTCTGTCTGTCTGTCTGTCTGTCTGTCTGTCTGCCTGCCTGCCTGCCTGTCTGCCTGCCTGCTGGCTGAAACCCTAAACCTCAGTGACCCACTAGTGGGCTAGACAGTCTTTACAATCTATTCCTGTAGAGCATGACACAAAAGACTGTGAATAGAGTCTTAGTTATGCATACAGACCCTGAATACTGTCTCCTAGGGATAAACAAGGATACCTTTTTGTAATCTTGTCTGTCTTCGTCTTCCTGCAATAGGTTGTCGTTTACTGATGTTGTCATTTTTTCACTTTATCATCAACATGTCAGCAATTATCATGTCATGAGTCTCTATCTTCTGGGATAGATGGATGTAACATATATTTACAGGGAGTGAAGTATTTCATTGATTGATATGCAGTCGTAGAGTTTTCTGCAAAAAAATAAATAGTTGTATGTGTTACTTTAGTACTAGTAAGGCTTGACCAGGGATTTACATTTGCATTGAATCAGATGAGGTCCATATGTGCATACTGAACATCTGAATGCAATTGCAAAACATTGTATTTGTACTAGATAAACATTTTGTTGGGAGCATTAATTCAGTGTGCATACATATTAATGTTGCCCCTTTGCCAAAGCATCTGCATTATATTTTGATGTGCTTGCTTTGAAATTCCAAAAGATACTAAATATGTCAGGTTCAAGTTAGGAGAAAATGTGTGTCCAATGATGCACAACAAGGATATGGTGCAGCTATATAAAAAAAAACCCATCATCATGGGTTTGACTGTTTCACTCACTAAACTGAGCAGCAGCAAGCTGTGTATGATACAATATGTATGTGATACTGTGAGACAGCATGGGATAAGATGTTTTTTCCAATCTTATAGCTCCTCTTTTGCCCCCATTTCCTACCAAATCTCATCTCAAGGAGACAAAGATATGGTCCATATTGCATCCACTGGTGCATATCAAGGTCAGGCAGTGGCAAAGGGATGCACAATGAAGCAAATGTCATTTAGAAGTATGCTTGTGTGTGTGTGTGAGGTGACATGGGGCACTCACTTACATGACTGACACAGATGTTACCTTTGTGGTCAAAAGGCTGTAAGTCAATTAGGTTTTGCTAATGGGACCGAGTGCTTAAGCGTCTCTAACGGGCACACAAACACACACGCACGCATGATATTGATAAGATTACCATGGTAATGTGCATGCACCAGGGTTTAAGGGAGCCGCCTTTCTCAAAGACTATTGCATTTCTAAAATTTGTCAGCCATCTTATCCTAAGTGCCCTCCTCTGTCTGCCTCTTCCTATTTCTGTTAATAGTACTTTTCTTCTTTTGTGTGGTTTTTCACTTCCTCTCTCTTTCTCCCTTTTCTCCACCAGCAGATGCACAGCAAATCCCCTCTTCTGTTGCTCCTTACATCTCTTCCTTTCTCTCCCCATCTGTCTCCCCATCTCTTTGACTTTATCTCTCTGTCTTTAATTGAGTGACGTTATTGGCATGACTCCTTTTCAGAAACCCATACCAAATGTTTAAAATCCAGCACTTTATAGAGTCTAAATCCGCCTCTCTCCCCATCCCACTCGGTTTCAACATGTCCCTTTGTTGACTAAGCATAGACATGGATAAATTAAACAGCTTGTAATGAGTATAAAAACGATTACTTTTTTAAATCTATATTTATCTTATTGTCAAAAAAGCCTTCTTATAAAGAATTTCATCATTCAGCCTGCAGTCTATGCACCTTAAATAAATATATTTATATAAAAAAAAAAAACCCATTTGTGATGTAATATAACAGTATGTCTTCAGTCACAGTTACAGCACGCATACTAATGTTTAAGTGCCTGACTTCATACGATAAAGACATGATTCACATTCTTCTTCTGCCTTGCATTGTGGTAGCAGCGGTCGAAACTGTAGCTCCTAGCTATGCAACACTTTTAACCCCCCTAACTCCCCACAACAAAAAAACTCTCTCTCTCTCATTAGCATGCACTTGTCCTCCAGTGCTTTCTCTCCCCAGTTTGTCACGCGCTGATCTTTCCTTCACAGGCCGAGTGATAAAGGCCCCGCAGAGTAAACAAGGCGTGGAGAATGGCCTCTTGTCTTTTTATTATTGCCTCCTAATACAGCACTCATTCCTGCCGTGATGGAGTGGGGTTGGAACCTACAAACACCATGTGATTGGGAGGGAGAGAGGGAGGGAGGGAGAGGGGGGCGACTGCCATGCACTCTCCGTACACGCACACATAGAGCATGCAAAGAGAGCCACACTAAAATATCCACATTTACATGCACAAATACACACTGAAGTGGATTTTTCTCACGTTTTCTGATCTCGACAACAGCATTTATGTTGAGCGGCAGCGATGAGACCCAAAAAAGATTAGCTGTAACATCTGCAGTTTAGTTTTATATGTAATTGCATTTCCATTGTAATTTGAAAACCACTCAACATGTCAGGTATTGTATTGCTGTCTGGAAAATATGTGTAGTTAACCCCCCCTCTCTCGCTCTCTCTGTGTCTCTCTCTTTCTCTCTCCGGTCTCTAGACTAAAGGGAGGGGTGGGAGGTTTGGAGGGAACAGGGTGGCGAAGGTCACTTTGATGTGACTATAAAGACACACAGCAGGCCAGTGGAAAGAGATGAAAGAGACAGAGCAGAAGTAAAATAGATCCTGGTGGAAGAGTAGAGGAAGAGGAGACGCATTCTCTCATCTCCTCTGCAACATACAGAGGATAATGATGCTGTATCATAAACAAGAAGCGGCCGGGGAATAGAGCAGGCATCTTGCAATTAAAGTGGGCAAACAACATTTTTGAACCAAGCTGACAACAGCTACGGGCTGCATCCACAGCAGCACTGCCATCTTGCATTTGAAGCAAGCAAAGCTCATATCAGATTCAAAAACAGCAACTTATTAAGCAGGTTAATAAATTACCATTCATCAAAATAGGCCATTTGGCAAGTGCGGATCATCCACTGTGACTTATTTACTGAATGATTAATAAATTCTGCCTTATTTTAACAAGCCGCACTCTAAGATGCTTTGAATATGCCACGATTAGGCAAATGAGATCTGTATAGATAGCTGTCATAAGTGCAGTTTGCCTGAATGTTGATCTTAATATCTTAATCGTTTTAATGTATGCATAATCTAACATCAAGTTTGTTCATACACCATGTTCCTCAACATTGCCTGAAGCTGGATTTCTCACCACCTTGGCTTGATGCAGTTGCCTGCCCCCATTAGGCTCAGTTGTGTACTACAAATGAATCATCTTGTACAACAAGCTTCAGAGTAGTCATTGGATATGACTCCAGACTATAGTTAGTGTTTTGTCATCTCTCCTAGCAGCCACAAAATGTCAGAGCAAGTATATTAGAGCTTACAACAAAACGGATGGACGAAATCCTGCAGAGAAAGATCACAAAATGTAATGTTTCTGTGTCCCCTTAAATCAAAAAGCTGTATTTCTGCACAGCCCGACTTTGAGGTTTCCTCTCTGTCTGGTGTGCTTGCTGTTTCTAACTGCAGCTGAGAGAGTTTTGATGATTGAGTTGTCTTTTGGTATCGAAGGTAGCACATACAGAAGCACACGCACAGTACAAACACACAGAAGGAAGGGGGGGGGAGGAGGAGGAGTAGGAGGAGGAGGAGAGAGAGAGAGTGGTAAGACAGCAGACAGACACCAGATGTTTCCATACAATCCAGGCAGCCAGCACAGCAGAAGCAAGATTAGTGTATGCGGTACAGTATGTTAGTGTGTGTGTGTGTGTGTGTGTAATTATTACCCTGGCCAAGGCATGCCCATCGCTTGGGTGGCCCTGGAAGGGTTTTTTCTTTTTCTTTTTCCGGTGGCAGTGAGTCTAGAAATACAAGACGATGTGAGAGATTTGTGATTTGTGCCTCCTGGTGAAAAGGGAAGAACCTTCTCTCTGGAGGAATTGGTATGGGAATATTTGGAAAAATGACAGGGCAGAAGAGGGTGTGTGTGTGTGTGTGTGTTTGTGTGTTTGTGTGTGTGTGTGTGTGTGTGTGTGTGTGTGTGTGTGTGTGTGTGTGTGTGTGTGTGTGTGTGTGTGTGTGTGTGTGCGTGTGTGTGCGTGTGTGTGTGTGTGCAGATGTGCTCATAAGATAAAGATCAGATGAAACTTTAATGATCCCAAGGGGAAATTGGGTCACTGAAGCGGCAAAGAACGGTGTGAAGATAAAAATACAATAAACAGAACATTTTGAAGATTAAAGATGCTGCGGCTATATCATTTTAATGCAGAGCTGCTATAGGATTTGAAAGAGCGCTGCCTCCAACTTGTGCAGTGGCATATGTGTGTGTGTTTATTTCACTCCAATCAATACCAAAGAGGACCGCAAAACTCCTTCTTGACCCCTCATTCTTTATATTCTTACAATGCCTTTAGCTCCTCCCAAACACACACACACACACACACTCTCAAGATGCTGATAGGGTCAAGTCGAGGCTATCTCTAGCTTATCTCCCCCACCGTTAGATCTAAAGTCGTGTCTGTCGGTGATGAAGAGAAGAAAGCTGAAGAGCCTCGACTGGGATCAGTCAGCCTCTCAGAAAGACTACTAGACTTTCACACAGTTTCCTCCTTGAACCTACAGCCCGCTGACTGGCAAAACACACTGATGGGAGAGAGGGGGGAGGAGAGGTGTTAAGAGAGAGAAAGAGGTAGAGAGGTATGTGTATGTGTATGTGTGTGTATGTGTGTGTGACAGACGGGGGAGAGAGAAAAGAGAGCGAAAGAGAGGGAGAGTTATCAGTCATGCTGTCAGTCTCCGGGGCAGGTTGTGATAAGACTGGCTGCATGGCAGTGGTTGGTATCTATCTCTCTCTCACCGTCTCTCTCTCACACACACATAACAGGGGGAGAAAGACCCTGTTGTGTTCCCCTCTACCACCCATGAGTGAACACAGCGCAGGTGTGCTGAGGTGAGGAGTTGGACTGTATGGCAGCCATTTGTCGACTGTATTTTGGGGCAGAGAGATGACAGGGGGGATACAGATGGTAAGACCTGGGGGGAAAATACATTAGAAATAGGGGTTCGCATACTGCAGCTGCAGGTTAAGTGTTTGATTTCACTGCTGTGGCACTTAAACACAATCTGACACTGAGACATGCAATGTCCTGGTGGCTTTTTTAAGCTGGAGCTCATAGCATGCCACGTGCTTGCAAGGATATGAGTTTCATTTTAGTCATTGGCAGCATATCTCACTCATTACTCTCCTATAAATGTCTGCCTTGCTGCTCTCCTCTTTCCTTCTGTATAAACAGAAGAGGAAATGGGTAGTCTCTATGAGTGGTGATAGCCAATGTGGCTGAATGCACGTCACCTACAGAAACTCATATTTCATCAACAGAAAATCCAAGAAAAAAGGCGTCATAGTTTGATTGACAGGTGATCTCTGGAAGTGCAGTGCAGCATTTAAGGTGCTGCCAAAAAACTGTAATTTACCACGAATGCCATTACATACACAGCCAAGTATTGTATATAAAAAGCTGCAGTGTATGTTTTCTGTTGTGGGATAAATGCAAACACATTCCACTTCCAATATTTCCTCTATATCTCTCTTTCTCTCAGGTTCTCTGTTGCCCTTCATTAGCCATGCGTTGACCCAATATTTTGGCGGTTCAAAGCTGATGGTGGGGGCAGAGATGTTGACAAATGGGAGAGAGGGGTATCAAATGACCCCTGGGGACTGGGTGGTGGGGGGAGCAGAACAGAAAGTGACCCAGTGTTGCTTGAAGGGTTTATACTAGCTGTGCTTATTCTCTTTATCTCAATATCTCTCTCTTGATCTCTGAGGAAGGGTCGTAAATGGGGTGAAACGAAGACCAGCCGCTGCTCATCACCGAAAGTTTAATCAACGCTTTCTAATCAGCAAACACATATAAAACACACACGAGTGGCACAGGGAAAAAAACAATCTCACAAGCATAAACAACTCCACAATATAGCACATGGCAAACTGGTTTATGCCAGTGTGGACCCCGCCACCCAGAGGTCCAGATTAGCCAATCAGACTGACATCTGACAGCCGCCGCACCCTTGGGCTAGAGGTAGGCTTAAAAATGACTGACAGGCCGAAAGAAAGCTGCAAGTTGATGGCATCTAGTCAACCTGGGGGTGCGGAGCAGCAGGGGATGACAGTTGACTGAGGTGACAGACAGACAGTGACACACACACTTGTCATACAACCTTCTGTCAAGGACATTGAGGTCTTTAGTTGACATTGTTTACATCTGTCTTCAACCAAGAGGAAGAAGGCACACTTATTATTGTGTAAAAAAAAAAGCTTAATTTTTAGTGTTTATCAGCATCCTCTGGCTCCATCTCTGCTCTAGTCTATCTTCCTAATTAGAGACGCTATCAGAGTGCAGATAAGTGTTTCTATTCAGTTTTGTTGCTGGAGGAGCAAGGCACCAACACTTGCAATGTTTGCCTCAGTTCTCTTCAAAATGCATGCATCTATACTGTACATATGGGATGCCAGAAGGTGTACAGTGTGTTACATTGCCTCCAAAAAGTTTTCCCATGTGTCCTGACCTTTAGGAATGCACCTAGCTGTTCCAAATAAAGATGCCAGCAAGGCTACATACTGTACCTCATTATACAGCCAGGCCTCAGCCAGTCCATTACATTACACAGTAATATAAGCCATAGGCAGGGCACATGGGCTGGACGCTAGAGAGGCCTTTCTCAGCAGATTATTTTGGGCTCACTACTGTGTCATTATACGGCCTCCCGCTCTGTATTTAGGCCTGTTGATTGTAGGGCTGAGATTGGGCAGGGCTGAGGTGGGCTCTCCCTAGATTGAGTTGAGGGCTTGGACATTGGCTCCCTCGTTTGATGTGTGTTGTGGTGAAAGGCGGCCGTGTGCCGTTTTGCTGTGCAACCACCACCACCCCCCCACCCCTCCCCAGGCAGACACTCCTCCCTCTTTCTCACTCTTTCTGGGATTTTCTATTCCTCATCTCGCCTCTCTGTTCCTTTGAAAACAGCCCCAGGAGAAGTTCTGCTCCCTGGTTTACCATCACAATATGTCTTATCTAGGTATTATCTGTGGAAGAGTTCATATCTGTGGTATCATCTGAAGAGTGTGTGTGTGTGTGTGTGTGTGTGTGTGTGTGTGTGTGTGTGTGTGTGTGTGTGTGTGTGTGTGTGTGTGTGTGTGTGTGTGTGTGTGTGTGTGTGAGAAAGAGAGAGAGAGAGAGAAAGAGAGAGAGAGGAGGGGGTAGGAAGCAAGAGAGAGCGAGAGTACCCCTCCTCAACACACCCACCCACCCATAATCAACGACCGACGGGAGGGGGCGGAGTTGAAGCGCCGTGACTGTAACGCGATAGCTGCTCAGCTCAAAAGCTCAATCACTCACACACACTCTTTACACACACTTCTCAGACGCGTACCCAAGACACACGCTGGTGTCGGAGCCCGAGCGCAGGCTGCACTGAGACGGAGCCGTTACCACAGAGAGACACACACACAGGAGCGAGGGCTGTGTCGCAGGAGGTGGTGTGACATGAACGGTCCTTTTACGAGGAAAGAGCGCAACACTTTTTTTCATTTATTATTCTGTGACTTTTTTGCGGCGTTTAGAAGGTGATTGTGACTGTCTGGCGGAGGTTTCCAGGGCTTTGAGAGCTGTTACTGTGGACTTTTGCTTGCTACTACGAAACCCTCACAGGGGAGCCAAACCTCGTGTGCGCAAAATACGCGGGGACGCAGACACGGAGAAACGGGCAGTGGGAGCCTCTCAGTCGGAACTTGAAGCACCCTGGAGCCGCTGTCCAGATTCTCCGGAGCAAAGATATCGCCTGAAGCCTCTCGGCTTAGGAGCACACGCAGTATTTATCAGGGAGTTTATTTGTTCAGTCTTTTTTTGGATAAGGTTTAGTGGCAACGCTCCGCTGAATGGGCAGACTTGTAAAGCAAAGGACTGAGCAAATAAGAATATCTGAATTTATTCAGTGACATGTAGTTGGCACAGTTTTCTCCACCAATGGTCTGATAAACGCCGTGGGATTATTGAACTGGTTTAGTTTTGACTGCTGCCAGCGTTTTTTGGTGTTGAAGGGGTGTGGATTTTTTGGAAGAACAGCAGAATTTATATTCTACGAGGTGGAAACATTAGAAACTTAAAGCTCTCCACGAGTTTCTGCATCATCCAAGATGGATTTTGTGTCATCGTTGATTGGATTTTTAATGGCAATGTGTCATCTGGCATTGAGAGTCAGAGGAGAAGAAGGTGAGTTTTAGTTACTTCTTTTGATTTCGATTTTACGCATGGTCTCAACCAAAACACGTCAAATGGAAAATAAATATTTTAAATATGAGAGGCATCGATTTAGTCTGAACAGCACATTTAATTAATCCTTTGGGGCTAAACCTTACAATTATTTTACCATTTTTAAGAGCTCCTTGTTATGCGTTTTAAATGATTTAATTGCACATAAGCCTGGCATGTTACCATGTTATACCATTTTGTGGGGAAACTAAATTCATAAATATATCATGTGTGTATATATTATGTGGTGCTATAATAACTTCATTTAAAGTCAGTGACTAATTCAAGCCCCTTGCCAGGCCAGTTGTTACACATACACATATTTAAAACTAAAGAACTTAGATGCTTTCATTAAATATTAAGAAGATTGGAAACAATTATCTGTCCCAGCTAGACTGAGTCCAAGATAGAGCCTACCATCAGTTCACTGGACTGTGAATGAGCTGATTATATGCATGGAGCTTTTGAAAATTCAAACACATTGTTTACCCCTAGTTGCCTGTTGTTTTTCTTTGATTTAATTATTCATCAGGGGAAATAAACAAACCCGCGCCTGATTAAAATGCTATTCCACATCATGATGAAAACAGCTTTTAGGCGTCGACTGAGCCATAACCTGCTATTTTTAAAAATATCGCTGGTGTCAAAGAAGCCGTGCGTAAAAGCTACGCTGTCATTGTTATATTGGACTAATAGGCCTGTAATCATCACCATTATAATCATTATCTTCATCAGACACCACAAGTCTCTCTCCTTCATTATCTCCTCGTGCTACTTGAGTTGTGTGTGCAGGGTGAAGGTAGGGCTGCTAGTGGCTGAGCGCCGGCAGCTCCAGGCGGCGGCGCACCGTCACCTTCCTGCGCTCTCAGCAATCAAATAACAATAAATGGGGAGATTATAGTGCGGGATGAGCCGCAGAATAGCAGCCCTAGACCTGGTAGGCAGGGCACAAAATAAGCACTAGCCAACAACCAAATGCTGGTAAACATGGAAGTGGTTGGTAGATTTCCATCCAAAAAAACAACGGCAATCTATTAAGCGGCTGGTAAAAATTGAACATTCACTATCCATTTGGTCGGTGGACAAAAAAGTTCATTTTGCATCCTGCTGGCAGGGATTCAAAGCCTTGCTCTAAAGCACTTTTTTAAAAAAATGCTCTTTCTTACCTTAAACTACGGAAAGGACTCTGTGACATAGGTTACTTTTACAGAATGAATCCTACGTTTGATTCACTAATGAAAGTGCGCCAAATTAATTTAAAAGCCTATTGAAAGGTAGAATTAACACCAGGAAGCATGATCAATTAATCCAAACGATCAAACAATAACGTAGTTGTTGCTTCATTATGTGAGCAGAAATGCGCAGGATGTTGACAGGTTTGGAAGTGCTGGTGGGAAAGGATACAGGGGCTTACCACGCAGAGAAGTGACGCCACTAGTGGATGACACATGGCCTCTCGCTCTGTCATCCTTGTAAGGCAACCAACTCTTACACAATTTTGTTTTACTGGTTTGACTCACGGCGTCGCAGTTAAATATTTTATGTAGATGTGCGCTTTCGCTGCTTGTGGTCAAGGGGAATTTTGCCACAACAAAGAACAATAACAATAGTAGTCTCTAGCCTATATAATGTTTCTGTAGTGTGTGTCTGAGGGTTGCTATCTTAAGTTCACATCTAACTTTGTGACACCTTTTTCTTTTCCTATTATACTGCACTAAGTAATTGTTTTTTGTCCTATATGTACAGTAGTCTACATTTGGCTGCAGTGTTTCTTTTCACTGGGAGTAGGAGGGGTGAAGAGCTGTTCATGATCCCATGATGATTTTTGAGCCTTTACAACAGAAACCACTGGCCTGCTTCAAAACGAGATCAAGCTCTGTTCAGTTCATATGGGTTCTTCTTGTTTACGCTACTTGTTTTAAACAGGACAGTCATCCAAGCCATCCCTCTATCCCTCTGAATGTGTGCGTGTGTGTGTGTGTTTTTTACTGGCTGCCTGTGTACCCGTTGATCAGAGACAGATGTGGGCCTCTTGGCAGTCATCAAGCAAGCAAGAAGCTAGATCCCCCTACCCTCCCTTCCCTCTCTTTCTCTCTCTCTTCCTCTCCCTCTCTTTCTCCTCTGCCAAGACACTGCACCGCATGTCCCTGCCTCCATGCTCCCCTCAAGAGCCACATTACACACAGATGCCAGAGGAAAGAGAACAGAGCGGAGACAGAGCGGGGAGGTTCAGAGAGACAGGAGAGAGGAAGAGGGTGCAGCAGGGAAAGAGAGAGGGAGTAATGTGGGGTGGTGTGCGGGGGGGAGAAGAGAGAAAACAGCGAACACAGAGAAGAATGGAAGGCACATGCAAAAGCTTCATTACAGCTACCCAAGGCATCCACCAAGCTGTAATCCGAAGAAACAGAGGGGAACAAGAGGGAGGAAGACTTGGAGGAGAGACCGAGGTGGGGTGGGGGGGGGGTTGGATTGTTCATCAAACGGAGTGTGAGAGGAAAGGGCAACATCAAAGCGTGCAGGGGTCACAGAGTTAAAGCAGCACTGGACGGACAGGGAACAGATCGCATTAAGGGTTTATGAAGTGACACTGTCGTCTTGGGTGACACAGCTAAAGTGGGGTAAAATCACAGACAGGGCTCTGCAGGGAGAGATTTTACAGGTCCAAAGCAAAAGAAGTGAAGTGGATAAAACATCAGAGTCACATTAAAGACTTTTGCGATTATAGAGAGTTTGTGCTTTTGATGATTTGGTTTCAACTCGATACTTTCCAGGTAGCAAAAAATTCCTTCAAATGATGAGACATCTCAGCGAGAAACCTCTGTAAGTGTAAAAATCATATATGGTCTGAGGGTAAATGAGCCGTGAAAGATATAAGGTACTTGGACATTTTCAGTTGTGGCCTGCTGGTCTCTGCTGGTGTCCTCCTCATGTGGCTTAAAAGTCCCTTTTCGTTTCTCAAGACCTCTTTGCTGCAATGTTTCTATCTGAGGCAGAGAGTCTTCCACTCCACTTGTACTGTAATCACAATAGTTTGACTCGGTGACATGTACATTAATTACTCTGTACCACAGGCATTAATATTCAGGCCATTAAGCAGCTCATTTGCATGTTTATTGAGTGGGAGGCTGTGCATCCTTTCCACCTATGGTATCATCTTTTTCCAGAGTTCGATTTCTGCTCATTTAATCATTTGTTTTTCCGAATGTTAGCTCCCGGGTGAAAGGAATGTCTCATTTTTATCTTCTTTGTTGGTCTTTTTTACCTTTATCTGTTTGCTTTTTTTCTCTTGCACCTTCGTTTTTTCTCCTCTCCTTTCCTCTCCTCTACCACCCGCCCTTCAATTCTTTGCATTTCTCTGTGTTTTAATCTGCCCCAGCCTCAGAGGTATCAGCTGCGAAAAAACAAGGTCACCTATTAGCATTCATAGCCAAAGACAAACTGAGCGGTCCGTTCAATACCAGTCAGGTATGAGAGTCACAGGCTCATGCAAAGCCCTGGAACAGCCCGCCGCACTTGAGGTGAAATTAAAAACAAGACCCCCATAAATAAAACAGAGCTGGGTCTTTCGCTCTGCTGCATTAGCCGCACAGGGGGGTCTTAACGGGTGCTCAGGGACAGGTTTAGATGGAAGCTTGAGGGGGTTAGCATTGTCAAGAGGCAAAGCATTTTGAATTTACGGTAATTCACATGTGGGGCTAAAGAGGAGAAGGTACAAGAGGAAAGAGTAAAGGGGGTGAATTTAGAGACAAAACCGCTTTTTTAGGAGCTGTATTTCACCCCAAAAAGCCTTTTTTAAGCAGTCAGTTCCGCTGAAAGGTAACATTCTGTGAGGAGGGGAGGGGGGCACATCACCAGGACTCTCGCAGCAAAGCTCATTTCTTCACAGCTCTCCCTTGCTGATGTAGGCTCTGCTATTTCCACTCTTTAGACAGGGGAATCTTTTGTAAAAAGCCTCGGCGTTGCAGGTTTGAGGCAGCCGCACAGAGACAAAAGAGAGCACCATGGGAGAAGGAGACATGATACTGTAGTCAGGTAGTGTGTAGGATTAGGCCCACACCATTACCCCCCCTGCAGGCACCAGCAACCATCTGTTTACTCGATTGATCCATTGAACCATTGATCATGATGGCCAGCTCTGTGCATTTAGCTG
>NC_084993.1:8685997-8808497 GCF_963691925.1 Scomber scombrus | reverse complement strand
GAGGCTTTTTAAAGAGGGAGCAGATGCACTCGTGTCATAATAGACAAGGCTGGATTAGTACTCACAGGGGCCCCTGGGCACTGACACTCATGGACCCCCCACACCGTCTCACTGTACAAATCACGTCCACCCGATGTTACCCTCCCTGGCCATTAAAATTATTTTGAGCTTCCAGTCAAGTTAACATGTCAAATCACGCACCTGTTTGTCAAAAGCTGAATAAGTACTTGAGCTGAGCTGGGAGCAGGTCTGCCTACACTCCAATAAACCAAGTGCTGAAGTGCTCAAGATGATGGTAATATTAGTGTTCTCTGGAAAACCACCCAAGCAGACAGCACAACAGTTATGACTGATTCATGTGACTGCGTATACAACAATACACAGCACAGCTGAATACTGGTTTCCATATAAGGGTCAGTAAGTGAGTGAGTCAACTTCACACACTGCAAAAGCCAAAAGCAACTTATAAAGCAAACACACACACACACACACACACACACACACACACACACACACACACACACACACACACACACACACACATACACACACACACACACACACACACACACACACACACACACACACACACACACACACACACACACACACATATATTCCTTCAGAGATCAGGCGCTAAGATTCCAGCTCCAACTCAAACTTAAAGCATCAAACATCATCTTCTTTCTTTCGGTTTCTTTTTTTCCTCTTTTTTTTGACTTCCCCACTCTCTCTCCCACTATAATAGAAAGTCTGTGAACCCCTCTTTTATATCAGAGTAAAATTGCTTTGACCAATAAGGACTTCAGAGTGTATTATTATTCTAGCTGAATGGTGATTTGTTGTGACATTTTCATTAGTATTCTGCCAAGGCGTTTTAAATCATTTCCTGTAGAAGCGCACAGATTTTAACATACTATTATAATTCACTGTCAGCGGTTTTGGCTTGATTCTAAGTTGCTGATACATTTTCCACATTCTGACCACACCAGGTCAATCGCAAAGGAAATTTTAATTGTAGATTCAAGCTTTCTGCAAAATGCAGACCATTAAATGGACTGTGTTTGTGAAATAACTACTTATTGGGCACATAAGCTTTCCCGTCCTTTTTCACATTCACACCATTACACACATTATGTCATGGATGCTGCTTAGACTTTTTAAAAGCATCTCTGCTGTAATTACTGTGTTAAATTCCTTGCTCAAAGGCACATCAGCTTAACATAACCTCAATAGTTTAAAGAGCAGAAATTGTTGCTCATTTCAGTTTCCACTCCCCAAGTTTTTGGCCTCATTCGCACGATGGTGAAAACAAACGAGCAAAGCGGGTCACAATAAAGACTGAATGGAAGGAATGATTCAAATAATTAGTCCGTGTTTTCCTTCCATTGGTGAAGTCAGTGAGTTAGGGCAAGAAACCTGGGTCAATAAAAGATATTTTTGGTTTTATTTTTCTGGGAACCAGATGATAGAAGCTCTTGACATCCAGACGGACAACACATCGAGTTATGCAGCACAATCGGAAAGTTGAGGCAAATTTTGAGAATCATTTTTGTGTATGTAACAATTTATCTGGCATTATCAGGACAATCCAGCTGTAATCCCCTTCCATCTGATAACCAAATGCCAGGCAACTTTTGAAAAGCTGTGTCTGAGTTTGGGCATGGAAGACAGATAGCATGAGGGAAAGACAGACCAGATGGATTAAAGAAAAAAAAAATCATGATGTAGTTTGAAGTTTGTGGGGGAAAAGTCAGAGAGGGAGGATAAACATCGAAGGGAAGGAGGAGAAAAAGAAGAGAATGAAGGCCAGCTGTTTCTCTGGATATGACTATGTTGGTCAGTTTCCTTTCTCAGAGACATGAATAATCCAAATCATATGGTCTCCTATTGTCTTTGACCTCAGAGGAAGAAGGAAGGAGTCACGGTCTCCTCTGTTTAATCCAGTTTTATACAATCGAGTCAGGGAGAATGTTGCACAATTCACCCATTCAGAGACTTTTCTTCGTCCATTTGGTCTGTTTAAAATGACTTATCAGTGTACTCATTGCAATTATGCCCATTTATTTCTCCATTCTTTGTTCCAGCCCTCCCATCTCTCTGTAAATTGAAGAATTAATAATCCTAGATGGGTGTTTTTGCATTGTTCACTGACAAAGCACTTTGTCTGGCCAGGAGACAAGTGTTACTTTCATGTGTACATCAATGGCCGCTTTGGTGAAAGGGGTTTGTAATGATTGTCAGCCCTATTCACACAGTTGCATCATGTTGCAGTGAACTGGAAATGTTATTCTGACGTCTTGGCTTTGTGTCTCCAGGTTTCTGACACTTTTGACAAAGGCAAAATATGTTGCATTATTATCTCCCTCCCAATATGTTTCTCAGTAGTAACGCTTTAACACCAGAGTCACTGCGTCAACAGTGTGGCACACTGGACTTCCCCACTGTAGTGCAGAGAGGAATGGCTCAGCTGTTGATAAGCAGTGTGTCAAGCAGTTTCTCACAGCCCAAGGCATGCAGGGCAGGAGGAGGCCGAGGGAGGAGAAGAAGAAGAAAAAAACGAAATGCCTTTCCCTTCCACCGAGAGTTTTATTAGGATGGGGGGTTTTTTTACGCTCGCCTGGAGGACTTGGCCTTCCCTCTAACACACACTCCCACTCAATCTCCCT
The DNA here is from genome assembly GCF_963691925.1 of Scomber scombrus. Classification (NCBI taxonomy): domain Eukaryota; kingdom Metazoa; phylum Chordata; class Actinopteri; order Scombriformes; family Scombridae; genus Scomber; species Scomber scombrus. The sequence continues at coordinate 8,805,828 of NC_084993.1, read as the reverse complement.
TCATCCTGCATGTATGAGTGTGTGCGCATGTGTGTATGAGACACAGAGTAAGTGAACGTGGGTGGCAAACGGCGTCTACGTGTGAGTAACTTTGCAAACATGTAAGCAAAAGCTAGTTTATAAGAATAGCCGCTCCACTCCATCCCTCTTCCCTCCATCCATCTATCCATCCAGCCTCTGAGTGATCCCCCATCTCAAAGGCCCATTAGAGAAATCATGGATCACGCCTGCATTTATTTATGCGTAACCTCCAGCACTAATGTGTTTGCCCTTCTGTGTTTCATGGAGGATGCATTTCCCTTTGGGGCACAGAAATTACAGCAGAAATAAGTGGAAAAAGCCAAAGTACAGCTCGATATTCCTGCTCCTTCCGTCCTATGTTATGCATTTTACCCGGATTGATCCGAGTCCTGTAGCACTGTTACGGGTAGCTTCCTTTTTTTGCCTGAGCGATTAGGCACGGTAGTGTGAGTGAGCAGTGAGTGAGTAGATTTTTGCATGTTTTCACGGTGAGGGGAATCGCATGGGGCGAGGGGAGCCGGAGGGGTGCAGAGGTGGAGGGCTCATCGTCTCGGTCAGGGCTGAAAATCTGCGTGACAGCTAGGATTACAGAGATGGCAACAGAGAAAACCGGTGCTGTGTTACCTGAAAGACGCAGAGCTATGTGGTCTGGACTGCTGATCGTGGAAACAAAGAACACAATAAAAAATATACATGATAACATGGTGATAGAGATTGTAAATGGGCATATGTTTTGAGTGGATACGCTTAAGAACACAAGCACGTACACACTTAAGCCTACAACCTGTCGGTTTAAGAGTGCTCATAAACCATCATATCCCCCCTTGGGCACTTTAGGCTCTTATAAAACCAAGAAAAGGGCTTGGTCAGCCCATGCAAGGGGTCTAAACTCTGGGTAATATCCCTGGCCAGCTGGTGATTTTCCCTCAGTGAGTTCAAACAGTCAGTACTCGGACGATATAACATAGCCAAACCGCGGCTGTGCCGCAGCAATCAAATCCGCAGCCTTATACAGGCGCTCCATGTCTGAGGTGGCACTTTAATTCAGGATTTCTTTTCAGGGGAGTCCGGCCGCGTGCCAAATAGCTCTTACCTCCAGGCTGCCAGCCGATTGATGTGAACTAAATGTAATAAAGGCTAGATGAAATATCAGGCCCATATCTCTAATGCAATCTGCCATCACCAAGCCCCAGGATGCTACCTAGTGATATACCAGGAGCTGAGGAGGAGAGAGAGAGAGAGAGAGAGAGAGAGAGAGAGAGAGAGAGAGAGAGAGAGAGAGAGAGAGAGAGAGAGAGAGAGAGGAGTGAGGTGGAGACGACTCTCCCTTCTTTCCTCTCTTTCTCTTTTGCTTCATCTTCCTCCCTCTCTTTTCTTGATCTATCTCTTTCCCCCCCTTTGTTCTTTCATTCTCCCTCTCCTCTAGCCTGAGGAGAAAGTGTTTTATTTTTACACACCTGAATTAAACATAGGAACTAGCAGAGTCACATACAGACTCATACACACAAACACATACACACACACAGAAGCGCCATAAAACTGTAGTCATTCAGGAAGATGCATTTCTTTCACCTTTTTGGTTTTTATTTTCTCACTTTTATTTGGTTATGTGTTATTGGATGTAGCCTGAGGTGGAAAGATTGAAAAATATAACTTTATACCTTCAAGCCTGCGACATGTCCGGTCACAGAGAGAGGTGTCACCAACATTTAACAACTTTCGTGTGTGTCTGTGTGTGTGTGTGTGTGTGTGTGTGTGTGTGTGTGTGTGTGTGTGTGTGTGTGTGTGTGTGTGTGTGTGTGTGTGTGTGTGTGTGTGTGTGTGTGTGTGTGTGTGTGTGTACGCGTGTGCCATGATATCACCCTCTCACTAATACCCGAGGGTGGGGGCAGAGAGGTGTGGGATCAATGTCTGTATTCCGCTTGTAATGGGAAATCGATAGATGATCAGCAATGGCCAGAGGGAGAGAGAGCGTAGGAGATGAAGAGAAAGAGGAGGACGTTGATGGTTAAGGATGAAATGAGAGACAGATGAGTTGCCAGAGGTCATGACTAAAGGGAGTTGTTGAGATTCTGATCCGTCAATATCTGGCACTTGGCCGGCGTTTAGGACAAGATCATGGTCATCAGCATCTCGCGGTCATGACTATAACAGCTGTCATTGCTGTAATGATGATATAATAGGTAGGAAGTGTGATTAAATGTAAAAACCAGTGTTATCAAATAATTCAAAGCTGTAAGGTTAGTCTATCCTCGTGCAGCACTGTTTTTTCAGTCCTCTGTATGAGATATTTGCATACAAGCAAAGGTGGACTTGTGGATTTAAACTGAAATGTATGTTGGTGTCTGGATGTATTGCAATGCAGCGTGGGAAAGCTTTCATATATGTTGATAGAAGTCGATTAAAATGCATCCAGCAGGGGCAGCAGGGTCAAGGCTTCAGCCCAGACAGCCGTTATAGTCTGATGTTTCAGATCGATGCTGCACTAGAAGGTCCGGGGGCCGAGACCAGATTGCCTGTGGTCAGCGGTTTGGTCCCAGTCATCTGTAAGTATGAATCTGTGATGGACAGCAGAAGAGGGAGCTGAGGCATGAGGAGATGAGGAAGAGGAGTGCTATTTGTTTTTTGGTCTAGATTGAAGATGGCAGGCCCTGTAGATCTGCAGGGATTTTGCTCCCAGCATCTAGTTAATATTTCAGAGGCACTTATGGTTTATTAGAGTCCCCTCCGAGGGCGGGAGGAGTGGGTGGTAGTGTGTGTGTGTATGTAGATGCCTGTGAATTTCTGTGTGTGTGTCTGCTATACACCCTCCTCCTTACTCAATTTATGCTTCTGTATGTCATCAAGAGGGAGAAGAAAGAAGACGACAGACGCTTCTTCGTTGTTTACCGGATCGGAATCCTGTGGGTTTCTGCGATCCAAGAGTGGGAAACAAGGGGGGAAAAACAGAGCGGAGCAGAGGAGAAAATCATTTCAACTGGAGGCCTCAAGTGTCTGAGTAGAGCCAAGTTTGGTTTGCTTATATTTGTGAACAGCTGTTACTCTTTTATCACCATAAACAAAATAAATCAGATGACCATGCCGCCCCCTCAGCAAATTACATGTTAATCTTTTGTGTAATTTCGATTCGATTCGAACTGAGTGCTTCATGTATATGTAGATGAAGCATAATGAAACACAATATCAGGTAGCTAAGTGAGAACTCATTTGCTGAGGGAGATGACCAGACTGACTGGTGTTTATAGCAGGGGGGAGTGACCACTCAAGGTGCCCTAAAGCCACAAAACTGGAGTTGTTAGACCTATAAATATACATACGCACAGTGTATACATACCACAGTTATGTTTCTCTGTGGCGAGGCGCCGATGCCTGCAGGAAATGTCCCTGGTCCCCAACAAACAGCGAAAGGTGTGAAAGGCAATTAGTCGTTTTGGCAGAGGGGTGGAGTGATATATGAGAGTGGAGGAAGAGAGGACATGTCTGGACTGGTGCAGAATTACTGGCCCTGAAGGGTTTTTAGTTTCCTTAACCCCTCTCCCTCTGCTTCAGCTATTCTCTATGGGCGTGAGGGGGGGGCGGGGAGGACCGGTGCCCCATAATGGCTTCCTAAACACAGGGCCGGTCATGCAGTTCCAGACAGACTTCCAGACAGATAGAAAGCTGGGAATGGGGAATGGATGGTGTCAGACATAGGCGGGGTTTTGGATCAAAACAACTCCTAATGGAATCTGGATCTAGATGAGGGGCTGCGTGTGTGAGTGGTGCTAATGTGTGTCTTCGTGGGTGTGTGTGTCGCGATTTATGTGTATGCACATGTGTGTGTGTGTGTGTGCGCAATGTCCTGGAATGCGTTCAAGTGTGTGTTTGAAAGAGACAGACAGTGGGCTCTCACACGTCAGGCCCTCATGCATGTATTCATCAGAGCCTGGGGAGAGGCTGAGCGAACAGGTCAATAATCACATCTGAGGAACACTCACTCACTGACGCTAATCCACGACAGGAGAGAGGGAGAAAGAGAGAGAATGAGAGAGGGAGACAGAGAGAAAGAAGGAGAAAGACCCACTCCAAAATCAATTAAAACCTAATTAGGCTCCCAGCTCTTTGGTTGGCCTTTTATCCGTGGTGTTGGCAATACGACGCTGAGTATGTACACACACTCCTGTGTTCGTCTGTATCAGTGTGTGCTTGTGTGTCTGTCTATCTGTGTGTGTGTGCGTGTTTGTTGGCACATTTCTGAGTGTGTGTTTTCCCTAAGCATGTGTCAGTTACAGCCCTAAGCAGACGTACTTAGGGATAGTCGTGGCTCTTACAGGCTCGGTGTGGGAGCTCGCCTCTAAAGCCTTTACGATCACCTCTGTAATGCAGGATTACAACCAAGACATGTATAAGAGAATTGGACAACGGCTACTTTACTCACTGGCATGAGTGCTCTTGAGGCCTTGTGCTGATTTGCTTCAGCCACAGCCATCGCATACTTTAACTGCAAGGATGTAGAGGAAGCAAGCATGTCTTCTTACCAATGTAGGAAGACACTCCTGAACTTCCATTAGGTTGAGCAGGAAGGGGGGGCAGAGAGAAGGAACAGCCAAATTTAATGCAACAGATGTGGCAATATCTGTACTTGTATTCCAAAGTCTAGCTCAAGCTTAAAAAATGTTGGATCCTGCAATTCCCATAATCCAACCCCACTTTCTAAAATAGGTTTCTATTAAAATAGTTGTCCACAAGCCCAGTCCTCCAGCTCCACACAAGATTATACCACTGTTTTCTTAGGCTGAGTCAAAGGGTACTTAGCATGACTATTATACTGATGTGTAAAATTGTTGGACCCACCCTTAACATTCGAGTTCAAAAATAGGATCTTAATATCTTTCTGAAGCCAAATCAGAACAATTCCCAAAACTGATTCATCACAATTGCGCAATAACAATACTTGGCTGTTCATTTTGTACTTTTTTTGCAATCATAAAACCGCCCTCTTCCTACACACTGTTGTCTGTCAGATGCTTGCGTGGTGCTGACAATGTTGGCGGTGACATTACAGGCTCAATGCAGCATTTTCACACCTTCATCCTCACCTGTATGTGCGCTGCTCTGACCCAGATTAATGTGGTTGGGATTATCCCTCCATCAACAGTCTTAGCTTGAATGCTCTGTATTGGAATCAATACACTGCAGGAATGAGATAGCCAAAAAAGAAGCTTAGTGACTCTACTTAATCCAGGTTTCATTCCAAGCTGACAGTACAAAAGCTGTATTAGTGCTTAGATGCCACATAGAAACATAAGCTAGTGCTGATTGGTACCTTTCAGCTTTACTTGGGGAAGTATTGACAAAAAAACATCAACAGTTTCCTGTTTAGAACATGATGAAGTTGCTGTGTCTAAAACCCAGAGAGATGTCTGTGATGCTTTTTCTGCATCAAAGAGTCCATCAAAGTAATTAGTGAGAGAACAGCGGCCCTGTTGACTTTTAACGGCTCCGTCATATGAACTAATTGAGACGGGTGTGTTTGCATGCGTGTATGTCGGGAGGGTGTCCTCAACAGCGCTTCAAAGCTCCTGCGGCGATGCAGTTAGTTACGCAGGGAATCACAACATGGGAGGAAGAAGAGGCACTTTAAGAATAAGTGAGTGAAAAAAAATAGGGATGAGACCAAAATTACAAGGATATTATTCACAGTTGCACAACTTGAAATACCACAACATGCATATTTAGCAGGAAATGCAGATATATACACACACACAAACAGCACCAACACAAACATACGCTTGGAAAAGTGAATGAATGCCTGTTCAGGAAGAACTTCAATCCAGTAAAACTTTATGTAACTTACTTAAAACACTACTTGAGATAGTAGCAAACAAAAATTACAGAGATTTCCACACCTTACAATATTGTCACAACCCAAAATTATTACTTAAAACCCAGTAGTTCACAGGCATGGGCTCGTCCCTTCTTAATCATATCAACAAAGCTACGGTATCAATTACTGGAGGTTATGCACAGAAGGACTGTGTTTTATAGTAAATTACAGTTTTGCGTTGTACTAACCAGTCGTAACAATACTGTCAAGTAAATGTAGAAATTGAAACTTTCCCCGGAAACAGCATCTGGAGTAGCAGATGGCTTCGTCTCTTAGGACAATTACAGTGTAACAAAGAGTGTAAAAGCCATTTAAACACACTGGGGGTGATGCAAGGGTACTTAAACGTTAAAATAAAACATCATTCATTAGGGGAAACATCTACTGTGTTCATCATGGCTCATGCTGGAGTGTTTTTACCCACGTTATCTCTATTTCTAACATTTATTAGACAAATGGGCTCATATTTGGCCTGGCATGGTAACAATATTGTGCTGGATTTGAGGAGTTTCCCATAGTGACAAGCATATTGACTTTCCTGACAACGGGTTTTGCCCTGTTTTATTTTTTCCGGATGTTGTAAATCCACCCATGCGGCATTCAAAAAGGAGTAAATCAAACATCACCCACATACAGTTAAGTGTGTGTCTGGTCTGTCTGCGACTGCGCTGTTGAGTCTATTTAATAACGTTAGTGGAATGACACACAGGGCAATGAGCTAATTCTGGATCAGCCAGGTGGGCTCTCTCTCTCTCTCTTTGTCTTTCTCTCTTCTCACACACAGACATAAAGACACACACACACACACACACACACACACTGACCTGACAGTTAAGAATTTGCTTTTATCGTTCGGGGTCAGTTGGTTAGTCAAAGGTCAAGATGAGCTGAGAGCTCAAGCATGTGGAAGCTAAAATGTGAGGTGTCTTCACATTTATTTATCCTAATTTCTCTCCCTAAGCCCCAACCTCACCCCCTGCCCTCTTAATGTCCTCACCTTTCCTCCCCTCAAGCTCTTACCTCTTTATTTTTTCATGAGCTTCTCTGTCTATTTTTACACTCTTTTTTAATGAATCTATCCAGCTGCTTATTTGCCTGCATCTTAACCCTCAGATTGCAGCGACTTTTTCACATATGTCCTGTTTGAAACACAGCCCTCCCTCCTTTTTCTTTCCTGTGATCCAAAATTCAAAGATTTGGGGTTTTCTGGCCCCAAGCTGATGTCAGCAGAATCTGAGTTTGTTGTCCTGAGCAAAACTGGGTCGTATTGGTTAGAGCTTGATTAATTGAATGCAACAGCGGAAAAATAGCACATGTAAGTTGGAGATGGTTTGATTAAGCATGTGGTGAATATATTTATTCGTATTTTAGCATTGTTTTATGTTCCTTTGCTTGGACAATGTGTATTCTGTCCTGAGGCTGAAGTCATAATGGTAAATAGCTCCACACCTGTCTGGTTTTTATTAGCTTAGCTTGTTGCATAACCCCATAACTATCTTTCTATGTTTATCTCCCCCAGTCGCTCGCCTTTTATCTATTTACTTCTCTTAATCTCTTCCTGCTGTACTAAGCTCTACGTAAACTAAAAGTTACCATCGTTTTCCGAAATGTGCCTGTGACAAAACATTTCAATGCAACAAGAAATGACATTTGTCTTTGTTATGTCTCCTTTTTTTGTGGCTTAGGTATGACTTCATCGAGATTCGCGATGGAAATACGGAGAATGCTGACGTTCTGGGCCGACACTGCAGCAACATCGCCCCGGCGCCAATCATCTCATCTGGCCCCTCCCTCCAGATTAGATTTGTATCAGACTACGCCCATCAGGGGGCGGGCTTCTCTCTGCGCTATGAGATCTTCAAAACAGGTGAGGAGGACGTATTAGTAGCAGTATGGAATGATTATTTATTTCTGAACTGTGTGTTTAAATGTCTGGAATTATCCAAAGACTTGTGGGAAACATGAGTTTCAGACACATTTTCTACACTATGAAGCAAACATAAAGGCTTTGCTGTAAATTAATACTTAAGTTAATGATTTTGTCCAGTTTGTGCCATGTCTTTTCTCCACATCAATGACCCAAAACCTGTGATCGTTCACCCCTGCACTCCCCAGCACTCTCACAACAATTTACATCAGCAGAGGCAGCCAGGCATGTAAACAAAAGTTAAAGAGAGAGGGGAAAAACGCTTTTTTTTAAAGTACTTTCACACCGCCTGAAAGCATGTGAGGAATGCTTGCTTAATTGGAGCGGGATCAACTTCCTTTGGGTAGATGAGAAAGGCTGGGTGTAGGCGGGAGGAGGTGGTGGCGGTGGTGTTGGGATGATGGAGAGAGCTCCGAGGCAACTTGGAGTTGGACTTTAGGTTAAAGGTTTATGGGTAAAGGCGGAGGCGAGGAGATTGATGGGGATAAGTGTGTGCCGAAATGGAATTTTCTCGAGGTCATTGAGGTGCACGAGGTGAAGTGCATTTTGCAGGTGAGGGTGTAGTGGGAAGTATATTTGTTTTGGTGGCAGTGGGTGGGGGTATTTGTGTGTGTTGTGGAAGGAGAGGTGAAATGATCAGCTGGCCTTGAGGCAGCTGAGAGATTTATGCTCAAATGAGTCACCAGCTGATTGTCTCCACAGCATTTTAGGTAGCTACTAAGCCAGCCAACATTCACTTAAATTGTATCTTGATTGAAAAGCAAAAAATTGAAAGAGGCTTTCAATCGAAAGCCATTGAAGAAAAGTAAAAATCCGGGTATATGGAGCACAGAAAATAAGAATTTCTCCTGCAGAAAGAACGCATTGAGTTATCACCTCCTACATATGAAAAACATCTCTGGTTTTGTGTCAAATGAATGTGACCCAGATTTGATGTTCAGCTCTGTTACCAAGGCCACCAGCTCGAACCCCGATAATGTAATAGTGTAGATTGCATCTCTCTCTCAAACACACACAAACACACGCACGTACACACACATATGGACGGATGGATTGAAAGCTGGTGGATGGGGGATGCGGTTGCCATGGCTTTAACAAGATCCTGGTATAAATTCAGGGGGTATAAGAGATTGTGTCACTGTGTGAGCACATGTAGGTGTCTGCTCGCTGCGTGCGTGGGTGGTTCCACTCAGCTTGTTGTGTGAGATTCTGTCTGTCTGTGTGTATGTGGAGGCGGACTTATAGATGCGTGTGTGTGTGTGTGTGTGTGTGTGTGTGTGTGTGTGTGTGTGTGTGTGTGTGTGTGTGAAAGAGAAAGAGATAGAGGTAGTGAAAGAAACAAACAGACACAGTGGGGAAATGATTGGGGTGAAGGGAGAGCGAACGACAAAGGAAGAGTGAGTCAGAGAGTGAAAATGTATTCAGGATGCGTGATTGAGGCCATGTGTTAATTACAGCATTTCCAGCGCCTGCACGCTCTCTCATCATAGCTGTTTGTCTTACCGTGGCAGGCCTGGGCCATGGGTGTCCACTAAACACAGTTTACAATTTCTGACGGGAATTCAGAGATCCCGACTGAGATGTGTTTATTTACCAGAGTGGAAGTAATTGCACTACTATTACTATAACTTTAACTTCAACTTCAACTTTCAACTCTATTTGCTCCCGGAGGGCAATTGGTTTTGCGGTAAGACATAGATACAAGATGATAAAATTCAAAAAGAGTGCATCAAATGGGGGTGGGGGTATGTGGGGAAGGCGGGGCACTGTATGTTGCAGGCTTGGGGAAAACAACATTGGTCCTAGGTTGACCCTCCCAATCATAGAAGTGCATCCAAGACTAAAGTGCTGAATTTTTGGACATCAATTACAAAATCAGCACATTTCCAATGTAAATACAGTATGAATATGAAAGTACAATTCAAGAACCTGTTGTATTTTTGTGTATATGAGTCATTTTAAACATTTTAGCATTCCAACACATGAATATTTATTTTGCTTTAGAGATGTTTTGATTAAACTGTATTTAAAGTCAGTATCAAAAGTACAGAAGTGTGATGGTAATCCTAAATTGCACTGGACTGTGTGTGTTCAGTGTATCAGTTTGTGTACGTGTGGGTGTGTGTTTGTGTACAGTATGTGTTTTTAAAGGGTGCGTCCTAGTATAGATAGGAATCTCAGCACACAGCTGGGAGCTGTGTGTGTGTGTGTGTGTGTGTGTGTGTGTGTGTGTGTGTGTGTGTGTGTGTGTGTGTGTGTGTGTGTGTGTGTGTGTGTGTGTGTGTGTGTGTGTGTCCAGCTTCCTTCCAATCTTAAGCAGACAGCTTACAGCACAGGCTGACCCCCGGTTGACCCCCAAAACTGTGTCTAGGAGTCAGACAGTGTGTGTCTGGTTTTGACTGTGTATGAGGGTGTGTGTGTGTGTGTGTGTGTGTGTGTGTGTGTGTGTGTGTGTTAGGGAGATAGAAAGCGAGAGACAGTCATATCTTGGCCCGTTTTCCGTACTAGTAACTAATGATACTGAGGCTTGTTTTTGTTTTGTTCATTCAAGCTTATTACATAAGCGGTGACTGCAACCACTCTAGGGGTTTTTGGATTGAACAAGCAATCTGTGTGTGCGTGTGTGTGTGTGTGTGTGTGTGTGTGTGTGTGTGTGTGTGTGTGTGTGTGTGTGTGTGTGTGTGTGTGTGTGTGTGTGTGTGTGTGTATGTGTGTGTGTGTGTGTGTTTAATGGGGTACAGTGCAGTGAAAGCTAATTATTTCCAGCAAGGAGGAGCAGGGGTAGACCTATGACTCTACATCCATCCTGATACCCCTCCACCCCTCCAGTACACCTCCTGAGGGGAATCGGGGTCAGAATTTGCCCCAAAACAACATCCTTCCACCAAACCCCCACATCCACACACACACACACGTATGCATTAACCCTACTGTACAGTGAGAGTGCACAGCTAGCCTCCTCCCCCTTATTGTTGTGGCCTACTTCGCTCCTACTCATGCGTGCTTAACCCTTTCATTCAGCCCCGACTACAAACCCCCCCACGCACCCATCCATCCCTCATATACAGTACTTACTCTTACACACAGTCACGTGCTACTGACGCTGTTACCACGGCTACAGGGGGAAGACTTGCCAGCAAAGGCCCCTTTTTCCCAGTTCCCCAAAGCCCACCACTAGCGCATTGGGGGCAGACAATGTCGCAGCCAATCCCGATTTAAGTCAAGGCCAAGAGCACCCCAGGGCGTTAGGTCCCCTCTGTGACCGCTGGTGACCGCTGCCTAGCATCTGCGGAGTCGCAACGGGAGCTCAGCCTGGGGCCGGACCCCCACCCAAGCGCTAGTCATAACATTGAGGCTGTGTGTATTTCTGATGCTATCATGCTGATTGGATGGCGACCGTTGCATCAGCAATGGCTGATTGCCATGCAGTGTTTATTCCTGAATCACCAGACTCATCCGTACACTGAAATTACACTCAAGTAATTAATCAGCAAAGGTAAATTAAAGTCATGAATAAATAAACAGGATGAGAGCAAAAAACTGCTTAAGACTGATCAGTGATGAAGAAAATGTGTCTCAAAATTAATTGATACGACAACTGTATGAATAAGACTCAGTATATCTAGAGCTATCTTTGATCATGAACAGCAGGAGGCTTCATGGCGTCTGCTTTATTCATTCTCAAAAATTTGATGATGGCATTCCATTCCCCAAAACATAACAGAGGCATCAGCATGAGTTAGAAGGAGCGTCCCTCTCTATATAAAGCATCTTCAGACTGGTGCTGAATGTCTCTCAAGGCCTATAAAAGTGTGGAGTGGTGGCACGCCAAGTATGTTGTTTTTCTTTTCTCGGGTCTTCTTGCTGTTCGCAATGTTGTTGTTGTTGTTCTTGTGGGTTTTTCCACCCTAACCCCCCTGAGTAGCACGCCCTCTCTGCCACATATTCACACACGCAACCCATACACACACCCCTCTTCAGATGCCTCAGGAGGGATTTTCTTCAATGAAATCTTGAATTGAGCTCAAACAGGGGTTACATGAGAGATCCTGCGTGTATCTGTGTATGAGGAGTAGATGTATGTCAGATGCAGACAGGCAGGTAGTGAGCGGAGGGCGAGGTGGTTTTGATGTGCGGCAGACACTCGCGAATGCAGAGGTGAGCCCTCAGCGAGAGTTGCGTGCCGAAGAAGGGGGGGTGGAGCGAGACAGACGAGACAGAGAGTTAAAAGAGTGAATGAACACAGACTCTGCACGCCGCTGCTGAGGAAGAGAGGGAACAAGTGATTGGATGAGAGGAGAAGAGAGGAGGAGGGAAAGGGGTTGCCCTGACACAACATGTGGAGCTGCTACTACATCAGGCACTCATGTGCAAGAGGCGAGCGGTTTCTACCCAGCAACTCACCCGCTCGCCCCCAGCGTCACACATTCACACCATGACCTCCCCCTCTTTGCCAGCAGACATCTCTTGCCAAATGGCAGCTCATGGTGCGATGCAAGCACCAACCGTGGGCCATCGTAACACAGGCATGTGTATGTGTTTGTGTGTGTGTGTGTAAGAGATGGGCGGAGAGGTGATGGAAGGAGGCAGTAAGGGAGGGGGCTTGTTTTTGGCATGTTCATACACTGTGAACTAATGAGCGCTAACGAAAAAGAGGAAGGTACTCATGCATACGCAACACACACGACACGCACGCTCAAATATGAGACCTCATGCATGCACACAGCGTTGGCACGTGGCAGCTCCGAGTGTGTGAAGCGACTACTTCGTGCACATCGACTGCAAAACACACACACACAGAGTGGTGTGTTTGGAGGCGATGGAGTCAAGCTGTGCTCAGGCTGAAGTTTTAGGCAGTGGGACTCCAGACTGCTGTACCGTGACCCAGTAAGAAACAAGGCCAGTGTGTTACTGGGTCTCACACATACTGGGAAGCTGTCACACACACACACACACCTTCAGACACAGATAAACACAAGAGGCACATACCAAGAGACAAACATGCCAGCAGCAAAAGATACACACAAGGAGTTTAATAAAAGGCACACACGCTCACACGACATATGGCTCATACATATTGCATAGTTAATTTACTGTTAATTATAATAATACATGCATATCATTGCTTTAATGCATTCATAGCATTTATGTTTACTCTGATTTATGCCATCCATTCATACACACAGCAACTGTAGACACGCACACACACTCAGACACACTCAACACAGAGAGGTGAGGTCAGCAGTTGAGGGGATGGGAGATATCACCGGTAGCTTGCTGTAAATTGCTGTCATATTTCAACATGCTTAGTGTGTGTGTGTGTGCCTGTGTGTGTGTGTGTGTGTGTGTGTGTGTGTGTGTGTGTGTGTGTGTGTGTGTGTGTGTGTGTGTGTGTGTGTGTGTGTGTGTGTGTGTGTGTGTGTGTGTTCAGGCAGCCAGGCTCTTAGCATGAAGTCACATGATCCAGGGTTTTGATGTTGCAGCATGTGTGTGGGAGTTGACACGAGGTTGAGGGTTGCTTTTAACATGAGGAAGATTGATACCTTTGTGTCAACATCTTTGGTACACCATTTGCACATTTGTAAAAAACAGATAGGCTGACAGACAGGTACATACATACATACAAGTTGTAACTACATTACTAGACATATACATATATAGTGCCTCAGAGTGAGTGGGGCAAAGAAAATACTGCAAGATAATTGGCATAAAAATAGTGAGGAGGAAGAAGCAGATAAAAGGGAGCCGATAGAGGAAAGGAAAAAACAAAGAAAAGAGATACAGATGGTGCAAGTCTTGAGTTTTTCCCTGTCTCTGTGTGCTGATTGGGGTCAGTTCTCTGCCATTAACCAAGTGTAGACAGGGGAGGGCCAGAGCAGCCCGTCGACCCCTCCGCTTTTATAGGGCTGCCTGATAATAAGGACTGGTGCCTTGGAGGAATGCTGGAGAAGGAATGTGCTGTTAACATGTCTGTGATCCAAACGCTGCTTTTATGAATATGTATCTGAGAATCAAATACATCCTGGCAGTTCTCTGAGACTGTGCAGTGCTATTGACTAAATGCAACCCCACTTTCCCAGGTTTGAAACCCACCAGAGGCTGCTCCCCTGAGTCTCTTCAACCTGACCTCCCTATCTGCTTTCCAACAGACTCACTGTTGGGAAAATACTGCAAGAGCAGACACTTTTTCTTATGCTAGGTAAAGGCTTGACAGCTATGAGTGTCTCAGCAAAGTAAAAAGTAATGAAACGAACCACATGTAATTTCAGCAGGAGAGAAGACAAAAACCAGCGTCCATTGCAAGTGCACTCATAAATAACCACAAGAGGAGCAGTAACTTAACTGCCATTGGTTCATTTGGAAAGGCCACCACTGCAGGCATTTCTGACGTGCAGTTAAACAAAGACCTAATGAAAACCCTGCAGTCTGTTTGTAACACTATCACATGAAGACATTCACTGGTCTGGCAAGCATAAAAATACAGATACAGCAATACTGTTTATAGCCAACATATAAAGATAGAAGTGTTATAGGAGAGACTGAGTGTACAGATTTAGAAAAATAGCCAAGGTTTGTGAATGAGACTGTGTGTGTGTGTGTGCACACGCATGTGCGTGTGTATAGACATTTGGTCCCCTGTCTATTTTATGCGCGCTCTCTCCCACCCTCATTGATGTGCCGGTCCATAAACACTCGGCCGTGACTCAGGCTCCCCAGTGGGCTGCGGAGCAGTGGCTGATGGGAAGATGATCTGAGCCACACAGCTGCCGCCACTCAAGGTGAGCCGCCCAGGGCGCATAAATCTGCATAGCTAATGAGGAGCCGACGCAAAGGGCCCACTTAGAACCATTACACAACGTTTGTGGTGTGTTTGAGTGTGTGAGAGTGTGAGAGACACTCCGACAACGCAAAAGAGAAGGCGAGGGGAAGAGAGAGTGTTAGAGAATATTGCAGTGTATGCAGTGGAGTAGGGGTCAGTCTACTCCCCTCTACTCTTTAAGTATGTGTAATTTTATAGTTTATGTCAAACCTTTGAGGGTGGGGTCTTTTAAGGCCACTTTAAAACCATAAGACATATTCGTCCTCTTCTGAAAGAATACCTTTTTGTTCATATCTTTACTGGTTTTGAGCACAGTAGTGGTTGAAAATATTGATTCTTTGTATTAAATATGCTGGCAGGTTGGGACACAGACGCAGGGGGGACACAACTGGCAAAAAGAGTTATTATACTGTTCGTATCAACACACCCACTTGAGCATTTGCTCACTGTGTATTTTCTCCTCCATCTGTAATCATAAACTGTGTGTTTGTGTGTTTCACCACCACAGATACTATATATTTTAGCGTGCTGTCAGTGATGAACGACTTTCTGGAACACCCTCTGCAAGTCAGATGAGATATCCCCATGTGATCGATCACTTACGGCTCTATCTTCTCCTTATATGACCAATTGCTTATTCCTTTCTAAATATCTTCTTATCCTTCTATCCACTCAGGGTCGGAATTCTGCTTCCGCAACTTCACCAGCTCCTCCGGCATGATTGAGTCCCCTGGATTCCCGGATAAATACCCTCACAATCTGGAGTGCTCCTACATGATCATCGCCCCGCCACACATGGACATCACCCTCACTTTCCTGACCTTTGACCTGGAGAACGACCCACTGCTGGTGGGAGAAGGTGACTGCAAGTACGACTGGCTGGACGTGTGGGACGGCCTGCCACAAGGTGAGGGCAAACAGACATGCTTATAAAATCGATGTTTCAGGGTTGTCCAGCTAACACACACACACACACATGCACACACACTGTATTCATATCCACATTCAGAACTCGTGCAATCCTCCCCTATTCCCACACTGAAATTTACATACCAGTCTTCAATTTCCTGAGCGGACGCCGCTCTCTTTGATGTAAGCAGCCTTGCCTTGCATTCCTTTACATTACATAGAGGAAACATTATTTCACACTGGGAACTGAAAGTGCTTCGACACCCCAAAGGAGCAGCCCTTTCCCATGCCCCTCTTCCCTCTCCATAATATCACCCTTCCTATCCTCCCTGTCCTCCCTCCTTATCACTTTCCTTCCTCCCCCCGGGCGAGTGAGAGTGACGGCCACGATGAGTATCTGTTTATATCCAATAGGAGGTGCCGAGGATTGCGAAAATGGCCTATCAGCCAGGATCAGGAAGTGGAAAGGAAAAAACATTTGAGGATGTTATCAAGGGCTTTGATAGTGACCGCCATAGGGTAATGTTAGTTGCTGTTCTGCTGATGAAAACCACATTAGTGGTGGTGAGTGGTGTATTTCCCACCTCTCTCTCCCACTTATGCTTGCTTTCCTTTACCCCCCTTTCTTTCCTTCTTTCTTTCTTCCCCTCTTTTTTTAAATATCAAGCACAGAACTGAGGATTTGCTCTAATTATTCCATTTTCAGTTGCTAAAAAGGGATCCAAGTGGATTTAAAATTCCAATTATAGCCTTGAATTTAGGAGCTTTGATAGCTGAAAACAATTTATACCATTCAAAGTTGAGAATTAGGAGGAAATTAAAGTGTAACCCAGTTCCAGTGAGCTGAGTCCTCGGGCATGAAAGAGGGATGGGAGACAAGACGGAAGGGTGAAGAATTCGGTGTCTGGCGAAGGAGCTACTCTTGAGACTATTGTAATCCTCACTGGTGTGCATTTGTGTGTGTGTGTCTGTGTGAGTGTGTGTGTGTGTGTGTGTGTGTGTGTGTGTGTGTGTGTGTGGGTGTGGGTGTGTGGGTGTGTGTGTGTGTGTGTCTGGTGTGTGTGTGTGTGTGTGTGTGTGTGTGTGTGTGTGTGTGTGTGTGTGTGTGTGTGTGTGTGTGTGTGTGTGTGTGTGCAGCTGATCCCAGAGCAGCTTGCATTAAGGCAGGGATTCCAATCCCCCTGCCGGGCCCTGGCTGAGACACACATGGCAGATGGAGGGATGGACAGGAGAGGAAAGGGAGAGAGAGGAATGATGGGCGGAAGAGAGATGAGAGATTGGGGGGGGGCATGCTGTGTCTCATTAGACAACACTTACTGAAGCAGTGTGGATAAAGGAAACCTGCTTTTGCACAGCTGGATTCCTTTTTTTATTGTTAATGGAAATGACACATTGTTGCTTTTTTGTTTTTTCACAAAGATACTGGGAAGAGAAATATTTCCCTTTTTTTTGCTCATAACAAATGGTATCTTATAGTAAAAGCAGTGAATGCAACGAGATAGATAATACTATAAATTAACCAAAAAACAGCAACATAACACACTTATTTACATTGTTTTGATTTATGTGTTTGCTTGCAGTGGCTCCTCTAATCGGCCGGTACTGCGGAACAAAGATCCCTCCAGAAATCCAGTCGTCCTCCGGCCTGCTGTCCCTGTCCTTCCACACCGACATGGCCGTGGCCAAAGACGGCTTTTCCGCCCGCTACAACATGACACACAAAGAAGTCAGCGACTGTGAGTGCGAGATAACTTTTAGCAAGTGTGTGTGTTTGTGCGTGCAAAAATGCCCTCTCTGTAGGTTTGTTTACCAGTTTTTATCCCCATCTCCATTTTCTTCCTTTCAAGAGTTTCTTCACCATCAATCTCTGGTGACACTCATCTTTCTTTCTTCATCTTTCACTCCTCTTACCCTCTCGATCTTTTCAGCTCGCCTACTTTAATGCTATTTCAATCTCACAACTCTCTCTCACCCTTCTCAGCCTATTTTGCTTTCTCCTAAGAGAGCATGATTTCTCAGAGGTGGACTATTTTCTTTTAGAATATAAATGAACTTCACCTCAATTTACCTCTGCTCACCTTTTGGACTGCTTTCTGTATCCTTCTGCCCTTTCTCTGTCTGGATTTACCTTTTCGTCTCTGTCTTCAAGCTCCAAAATATGCTACTTAGATCTTCTTTCAGCCTCTTTAAAATAATCCTCCTTCTGTCAACTTTTCTTCCTTATGTCTCCTTTTTCCAGTGCATATATAATTCTTTTCCCTCTAATACAGCTTATGACCCATCTCCACTTTAAAGCTCCATCCACAAAAAAGCAATTCACACTTTCTCTCCTTCATCCACCTCTTTTTTCTCTTTCTCCCTCCAGCGTTCCACTGCAGCATGGCACTCGGTATGGAGTCGGGGAAGATCAGCGACGATCAGATCAGCGCTTCCACGTCTTTCTACGACAACCGCTGGTTGCCACGGCAGGCTCGCCTCAACAATGATGACAATGCCTGGACACCCTCAGAGGACAGCAACAAGGAGTACATACAGGTCAGTGGTCAGACGTAAAAGAGTTTTTTTTGTGCTGCACTTCTCAGAGATTACATGTTTCTGCCAGGGTTTCCTGCCAAAGTAGTTGCATTTTCTTAAACTCAGGTGGAGCAATAAATACAAGCTTTCATGACCTTTATACACAATAATCACTGTGCGAATTAGCAGCCAGCAATTGAAAATAGGTGATTTAAATACCATGATCATTTCTGTGTTCATTTATCTAAAGAGACATTATTTTCAAGTATCAACCAGCAAAATCACACACATTTCAGATATGAAAATTTCAATAATGGTAGTTGTAAATAAGATTAAACACACCTCCATAGAGATCTGCTTTCAGTTTCCGAGCACGGTGAATGTAGAGAATTCATCTTAGTGATACTAGCATGAAGGAGAAGATGTGCAGTTCACCATCATCTCGTATACAGTGAGGACACACACACATGAGGAGAGGAAATGGAGGAACTGTGAACTGATGATAAGGAAGTGCTTCTGTGCTCTCAATCTTTTCCTGTCTCAGACACACGCGCGTATGCATGCATACGTAGACACACACGAGCACCTAGGAGAGTGCTGAGAAGCCCTTGATTGATGAAGGTGCTCTTCAGGAATGCATTCGAACACTACGCCATTGATCTTTGCCTCCAGCTTTCCTCCCCTTACACACGACAATGCACACACACACACAAGCAGACACACCACCTAGGCTTCCACGGCAATAGGCCCACAGTCAGTGTCCATCCCCTGCTGTCTGTGTGACAGATAGACACAGCAGCTGGTTTGTCTCTGTTATCTACATCAGCGCTGAGCATCATAAATCCCTCCTGGAATCTACACAACCCTGTAGTTCAGTTCCTCTTTTCTATTCAGTTTATAATAAAGTACATCTTCAATCGAATTTTAAATCATTTATTTTTTGCTCGTTTTTCCAGGTTGACCTTCAGTTTCTGAAGGTTTTGACGGGCATCGCGACACAGGGGGCCATTTCCAAAGAGACACAAAAGTCTTACTACGTCACCACTTTCAAACTGGAGGTCAGCACCAACGGGGAGGACTGGATGGTCTACCGGCACGGCAAAAACCACAAGGTAAGGTTTTATTGCACATGGAAACCCCAAACCTACAATGAGATTAACATAATCTAATCAAGCTTTAAAAAACACACTCTCCCCAACGAGGATTTGAACTTGTAACCACAAGTTCCCCTTTCTTTAACCTTTATACTACGATCATGATATATTCTCCAATAAAAGAGGCTGTTGTGTGCGTTCAGGAGGCATATCAGTGGATGCAGCATTCCTGAAGGAGTCTTTCCCATTCCAGGACTGTTTATGAACCTGAGTCATGACCCTAGTCGTGAGGCAGCGAAAGAGGTGATGGGAGGGAGGAAGCAATAGAGATAGAGAGAGGAGCTGACAAACAAGAACAATAGAGTCCTCTATGTGCCCTTATCTGGGCTAGCTATTCATCATCTCTCTCACACCAGCACACACAAACACACGTACACCTGATGTTGTGCAATCCATGGAGTTAACGGAGCAGACTGAGCACGTGTGCTCTCACAGTGCTTCGATTTAGCGTCGTATGTCCATCCTTGCTTGTTTATGTGTGTTTTTACACGTGTGTAGGGAGCGGGGGGTCATGAAAATGCTTGTGCATGAATAGATATACAGTGCAGGTAGTTGTTGTTGTCACGGTGAGACCGACAGTAAGCCTTTCTCTGGGGGATTCGAACACTGCCCCTCATATCTGGGTTAAGGTCACTGTGGATTTCAAGCAGAAAAATAGAGAGTGGCAAGGGTGGGGGTGTGAGTGTGTGTAGGAGGGGGTTAATCCACACACACACTTAACCACAACCACTGTGGGCC
The DNA here is from genome assembly GCF_963691925.1 of Scomber scombrus. Taxonomy (NCBI): domain Eukaryota; kingdom Metazoa; phylum Chordata; class Actinopteri; order Scombriformes; family Scombridae; genus Scomber; species Scomber scombrus. Next base: position 8,785,879 of record NC_084993.1, on the reverse strand, counting down.
CCCTTCTGTGTGTTCCAGTGATTGGTTTGGGTGGGGCCGGTGGGGGGTATTTGATGTGGAGATTATTGAGCAGAATGTGGATTTGACTTAAAAAGTCAACATCTGCGCAATTTATTAGAACCTGTCAGAAACCCCCCACACCTTCCATGCATACACACACACAGATAAAATCCACAGATCCCCCCCTTTAAATAACCTCTGGATGATCTCTCTGTCTGGAGGTCTGTGCATGTGTGCGCATATGTATATGATGTGTGTGCCCATCTGCACCCGTGTAATCTGAGTCCACTAATCTGTCTGAGCAGGAAAAAAACTGTTCACTTTCAGACATGGACTCAGACAGATGCATCGACATACATTTGCGAGAGATATTTCTTGTGCTTAGAGTGGTCACTGTCATTTTTTAATTGTTGATGTTTCGGCTTTTAGAAGTCCAGTTGGATGATGAAAGATCGATTAAAAGGTAGCTGGTTTTTGCTCTAGTTTTTTTCTTGGGGTTGGTTTCTCAGGAAAAAAGCTTGGAATGACTGTTGCAGTAGAAAGTATACAATGCCGTAGCCAAGTCTACACTGAACTCAGTATTAACTTAAGCAACCAAAGAGTTTGGGAATATTCCTCAAAACCAATCTGAAACCACAAAATACGGCTTACTAATGGGACATAACATTATCTACACGGACAGATTAAGTATACCATCTGTTTTTCATGATGATAAAGACAGTTAAAACACTTCATGCGTGGTAAGACTCTCAAGTTCTGCTTAAAATCCACAAGGATTTATTGTGCGTTCGCTCTCTCTGATGTGTAATGCATCTTAGATTAGGTTGGATAAAACTTTCTCTTTGTACTTCTGCTGACCACAGATGAGCAAAGATGGGATTCAGGGATGATTCATTTTTGACAAATCACATGCTGACAATACAATTTGCACTCATGATTTCAGCCTGGTGTTCTTTTATAGTGCCCAGATTAAAAGAGTTTGCTATACTTTCATTCTTTTCATCAGCCAGGTTCTCCTCTGGTCCCCGCGGGCTGCTGTTGAATCTTCCGTGACTGCTAATCCACCAGTCATGTCATACAAACTCCCAGTTAGCCCATACTAAGCCCACCAAAGAGCCCTTAAGTGGTTGAAGCTCAGTTCTCGTCAGGGGGTCCCGTAATGACTAGGATTTGGTTCTTCTAATTGTCATTTAACAGTGAGCTTGAAGCTAATGTAGCTTTGGATGAGTGTGTGTGTGTGGGTCGTCAGTGCACAATATGTGTGTGTTTGCGCAAGGATGAGCCATGAGTGTATCTGTGCATCATATGAATCACCCATGAATAAAAGGATTGGCTTGGCAGTGTGTTTGTTATTGGGAGAGACCACATTGCCATTTATTGTCAAGATCGGTGGCCTTGTTTGCTGTGTTAACAAAGATCGAAGGATTTAATGCCAATAAAGATTATAGACAGAAAGAGAGGGAGACACACAGTGAAAGAGAGAGGCAGAAGAAGCAAAAGCTTTGTGGGGAAATAGCGCTTTATTGTGCTGTAGGAAAAGTGCTGTAGGAAGAGAAAAACACCAGCTCTGCAGATTGCAATCACTTCAGTCACACTAGCAAACAGGCTTTGTGTGTGTGTGTGTGTGTGTGTGTGTGTGTGTGTGTGTGTGTGTGTGTGTGTGTGTGTGTGTGTGTGTGTGTGTGTGTGTGTGTGTGTGTGTGTTTTTGACTAATTTTGTGCATGCCGACACATTTTCAGTTTGACACCCATGTGACTTGTTAATTCTAAATCACACTACTCACATATGCACCTCATTACTTGATGAGACGCTAGCACACTTTAGAATTGCATATCTATTTCTCTCTCACTCTCTGTCACACACACACACACACATACACACTCACAATCACACAGAGTATTTTTGTAGCAATAAACACACATATGCGCCCAAACAAATTAACATTTAAGACACACACACTACCATGTGTCTGTGAGGAAAATCCCATCAGCCCCAGTGCTAACCAAGCATTGTGTTGTTGAAAACCATTGTGAGGTTGTGCTAAATCTGTCCAACACACACACACACACACACACACACACACACACACACACACACACACACAAACACACACACACACACACACACACACACACACACACACACACACACACACACACACACACTCAAAGTAACCTGGGAGAGAGGGGGAAAAAGCCCACACAGCATTTCACCCTGCTCCTCCATCACACTGTGTCACACACCAACATAGAGACATACACACACACACACACACACACACACACATACACACACACACACACACACACACACACACACACACACACACACACACACACACACACACACACATACATGCAAGCTCTTTTGTTCACTCAGTCATTCTTCAAGCTAATACATGATAGAAACATGATTCTGCATATGCACACACACACATGCTCACAAACAGGGTCCGACACATCTGGCAACATCGGTACAAAGACTTCGACATAAGGTGGTGTCAGACCATTTCAAAGGATCACTGCTTCAACCGTAGCCCGCCCGCACACACACACACACACACACACACACACACACACACACACACACACACACACACACACACCACACACCACACACTGCTACTCCCTCTTAGAGCCAGTAGTGGAGAGCGGCCAGCTGGAACCAGTTCCTACTGTCAACATCTTCATACCAGGAACGAGGAAGAGAGACTAGAGGGGTGAATGTCTGAAGCAAAGATGGGAGGAGGTAATAGCGAGAAAGACAGATAGAGACAGAGGGAGTAACTAGAGCAAGAAGAGGAGGATGAGAAGTGTAATGGACAGAGAAAGAGACTGGGATCGAGGGAACAACACAGGGATGAAAAAACGTCCAGGAAACGAATAATGTCTTACGCAGAGCTCACCACATCTCCCAGCGGTGCCATCAGCTTGAAGGAAAACACTGGCAGAGAAAGGAGACATGTGCCAAAAACACAGAATAGGGAGAGAAAGATGGAGATGGTAAATGAATCACGCTACGGGGCATACATCTATCCACGCCTCATTTTCCAGAGAACCAATATTCTTTGCTCAACAATGGAAAAACTGCAAAAAATTTAGTCTGTTTAGGATTCATAGTAGCTTCTTGTTACTGTCTATTTGCTGGTCCAGAGCTTTATATCTGTAGAAAGGCTGTTTACTGTAGCACACATACATCTTTCACAGTGACCTTGTTCTACAGAGAAGTCATCAATAGTTAAATACCCATGGTGCCTGCGTCCCGCCAATGTCCACACAAACACGTCTGACCGTCGTATACTGCTATGTGTGTGTATGCGGGGCTTCAGACTATGAGGGAGGCTTCGTTATATTTTCATGACTCTCCACACCAGGAGACACAACATGACAACGTTAATTATTCAGCCCACCTCGCCTGCACATCACGTGAGGGTTAGAGTCGCATAGACACTTACAAAAGATGGGGAAAAAAACACACCAGTCGCCAGGCAGATTATAGAGAGTTTTGCCCTTGCAAATGCCACAACACTTCAACTTCTACACAATAACAACAACTGGAGGAAATTATTAAGCCATTAAAGCAGCTTCATAGTCAAAGAGTAACTGTGTTACCGACAAGTCGGTCAGTGACCAGCCATCTGTTTCCTAAGGCCATTGACCTTTAACCTTAAAAGTAATAGATCGGGCGTTAAATGAGTGACCCCTCAGGTACCCTGACAATAGATGAGAGGAAGTGGAGGGGGCAGAGGAGGCTATGAGCCAACTGACAACATCTCATTGTCTGTGGATCTTTCTCTTACTCTTTCTACTATCTGAGTCTTATTCTCTCTCCTTTCACATCCCAAAAGAAAAATGGAAAAAGCCTCTCGAGAGCTGATTCTTATTGAACAAATTGTTCTTTTTGTGTCAGTAATGTCGACCATATATTCCCTGCTTTTATCCAAAGATGAAAAAAAAAAGGCAGCTGGCAGTGTTGTAATGCACCAGCTAATGGCCTTTTAGTCATGGTGGGCATGTTGTATGCTGGAACAAGATGTTTCTGGGAAGTTTTAGCAGACAAAAACGAACCACCCACTTTTAAGACTATTTATGGATATGATCGTGTCATGTCGATATCAATTATGTTTTAGCACAATTTATCACAAGATTTCTGAACATCAAGCAAAAATTTAAAGTGTCCGATGATATTTTTGCAGTCAACTTTAAATGCAGACAGTAATTTATTTTAAGACTGATAAATGCTATTACATTTAGCTTTTTGGCCACATTATGAGATAAATACTCAGATTTCCTGTCTCAGCGATGAATCTATTCGTTGTTCACTACCACTCCCCAGGTCCTCTCCCACATTCCGCTGTTCGTATTCCTCATTAAGTGATATCTGCTGCCCTCCATTCAACCTTTCCTTTTTCTCTCCTTGCTCTCACATGCTCCTCCGCCCCTGTCTTCATCTGTTTTTAACTATTCTTCTGAGGACTATTCCTCCCCGTAGTCATTTTCTGTTTTTCAGTGTCTGCTCTGTCTTTCCTCCCGGCAGCTCTTTGTTTCACAGCAAGAATTATCTGGGAGTGGTAAAGATGGTTCGGTTGTATATGAGGCAAAGCTTCCATCATACGCTTGTCTTTGTGTGAGCATGTGTGGGTGTTTACATAACCCCCATAAGAGCCCACATCCACTGTTTGGCCTCTTAAGTAAACATAACGGCTGTCGATCCTCAATCCAGCAGCAGATACAGCAGAGATAGAGATAGAGATAGCCCTCTTATCTGTTCAAACACACACACTGCTTTGTATTGCCATTGTCATCTCCACTTGATTAAATCAGGCCATGCCCAAAATCAAATAAACCCCTCGAGTAGGATTTTGAAGTCGTATCAGTCATATTCCCACTGGTTATGGAATTTCTGGAATATCATGTCATTTTGAGGTGTATGCCAGACAGGGAATTTTACAAATAGGTCACTTTACATCAATATGGCAGAGTAATATTTTCAAACTCTAACTGAAACCAGACCATGTATCATTTCTGAAAAATAATATTATCAAAACAAGAGTGTATCACATTCTTAAGCTACGGCAGTAGGTTTGATCATCCCGTGCTTGGATTAGAGTAAAAGAAAAAATCATGTTGAGATCTTTTATTTTTAGAAAGATGGCTTTAATCTTTAATTCAACTGCTTGTAGCAGTTGTCTTTCCATCTTTTCACTGTGTTGTGTGGCTGTGATGTTAATTGGTGCGGTTTTGCTGATATCCTGCACACTCGACCACAGCCAGATAGAGTGAATGACACTTAACAGTCAGTTAAAAGACGCTTCCTCTTCTTATCTGAGTGTGAAGGATATGTGTGTGTGCGTGTGTGTGTGTGTGTGTGTGTGTGTGTGTGTGTGTGTGTGTGTGTGTGTGTGTGTGTGTGTGTGTGTGTGTGTGTGTGTGTGTGTGTGTGTGTGTGTGTGTGTGTGTGTTTGTCTGTGTGGGTTCCTGAGGTTTCCTGTGTCTTTGTGTATGGTTTCAGTTAGTAGACACCAAAAAGAGAAGAGAGGCACACAGGAGGTGAGAGAGGAGGTGTTGAGAGATATCAACTGTATGGTTTTGAAGAACATATTGAAAGAGAAAATTGAGGTATTGAAATGAACGGATGTTGTGACCAAAGGTAGAGAGAGAAGAGGAAGTGTTGCAGGAAAAGGAAGTCATTCGTAATTACAAACTGGAGGTTTATGGTTTTGAGGAAACATGTTTTCCACAAAAAGATAGAAAGGAAGACTCATGTCTGTCATTGAGTGTCCCCATCCAACGCCCTCAAGCATCACGAGATGCTTTTCTGCCCAAAACAGGACGTAACTTGACCACCCGCGTTACATTTGCCCTCTGACCCCCTGCTGCCCCTCCCTGCCGCTTAAGAGCAATTGGAAGGAAGGGAGTGTTCATAAAGAAGAAGTTAATGTTGATGCTTTTTGGGCGGATGCCTCAGGAAGTGAATTTCACTCACATCCTGCCCACCTGGAGAGACTTCCTGCGCCTGATGGCCAATCATGTTTGGTCATGTCAGGTCACGTCTCCCACAGTTTCCTATGACCACCAGCATAGAGGTGTATGGGAGTTGTTGGATGAGTGAGCAGTGTATGTGCGTGAACATGAAGGAGAGACAGAGAGAGAGAGAGAGAAACCCTCATCTATCGTCGGGCTTTCCCAGACTCCCAGCGCCGAACCTTTGACCCCAAAACGCATCGACAGCTGGGCTGGTGACATTGGATCCGTGTTTGGGTTGTCTCTGCTTTGTCCGGCCTGCCACTGTGTGTGTAGCCAAGCGAAACTGTGCACTGTGGGTGGGTGTTAGAGCAAGAGGTAGTGTGTGTGTGTGTGTGTGTGTGTGTGTGTGTGTGTGGTGTGTGTGTGTGTGTGTGTGTGTGTGTGTGTGTGTGTGTGTGTGTGTGTGTGTGTGTGTGTGTGTGTGTGTGTGTGTGTAGGAGAAAAAGAGAGATAAGACAATGCAAGCACTCATACGGGCATATACAGTTCATCTCCTTTAATTTATCATCTCTTTGTCTTTGTTTGACCAGACTTTCCATGCCAACACAGACCCAGCTGAGGTAGTTCTGAACCGCGTCCCACAGCCAGTCTTGGCTCGGTTTGTTCGCATCCGTCCACAGACATGGAGGAACGGCATCGCCCTGCGCTTCGAGCTCTACGGATGCCAAATTACAGGTATGTGTGTGTGTGTGGGCGTATGTATGTTACGAGGTTAGATTTTTATAACATTTTTTTTTTGATGCCCTAAAGAAATTTGACTTTACCACCATCAACCTGCTTCCCACTCATACAGTTAGATTCCCCCAAAACAACAACACTTTTCTGCGCTCAGTTTCTTGTTCAAAGACAATTCAGCAGAAACGATGAGGCAGAGGAGAAAGTTACTCAGTCACTTTTTTCCACTTCAGTTATTTAGGGATGTTGTGGTTTGTCTTTTCCATTGTCTTACCATGAAAAAATATTTTGAACACTAAATATAATTGCTTAAAAAAAGATCAACCTTAAAGACATTAAAAAAAAGAACTCCCTAAACCATAAAAACCAGGAACGAACATGCACACTGGCACACACATAGATGTGTGTTTAGGTTCTCTCCCATACTCCCCCTGCTATCTTTTAAACATGGAAAGCCTCAGGCTAATTAAAGGAAAGTTTTACTCTATTCTTCCTTCCAGACGCTGCACCAGTGTCATTTCCCTCTCTGCTTCTTCCCTTTCTGTGTCTCTCTCTCTCATCAGCACTACCTCACTTCTACTCTGTGCTCGCTTTCCGTCTCTAACTCCCCCAACGCCGCCTCTTTTTCCTCTCATGTTTTTAGATATTTTTTTGATGTGTCCTCTTTGCTCTGTGAGCTCTTCTATATCGAGAAATGAGTAACGATCAATGATTTATGGCTCCCCATTCACTCTTACATCAGAAACTGAGATTCGCCTCAGCCTCAACAGCTGCTATTGAAATAACTATTAGCTCTTACAGTACAGGTACATCCACACACAGTCGGTTTCTAAATATAGCAGATGACCTCAAAAGCAGGCACACCCTTTGAAATGTACACAGACACCACCCACCGGCACACATATACACACACACACTTCCTGTGCCTTTTATTCATTATTTACATCTCCTGCGTTTGCAGTGACATAACAGCATGAAACTTTGATCTGTGTTCTCTTAAACCGTCAGCACAACTAACATCTCCCCATCTCCCTTCCTCCTGCCCTTTCTCTCTTCCTCTGTGTCATCTTCCTGAAGCTCTCTCCCACTACCACCCTCCGTGCTCATCCACCTCCCTCTATTCTTCCCTTTCCCACTGTTTCTCGCTGTAGGAGTCTCATCCCAACATCTTGCTCTCCTCCCAGTTTCCCCAAGCCGTCATCTTCAGCTCCAAGTCTCTTTTTTTTCTCTCCTCTCTTTCCGCTCTCTACTTCTCTGCCTCCCGACTCCTTGTATTATACCTTTCTTATCCCCTTAATCCTCATTTCCCCTCTCACATACTCCCTCAGCAAGCTACTTTCAATGCTACTTGCCCATCCATATCTAAGTTTCATTTCCAGGTGCTTTTACATGTACTTGCAACTGTGCCTCAGTCAGTGTATGTGTGCAGCACTGTTAGCAACCAAGCTATTGATACAATACAACTGACAATGTATTAAGTATTTGTGTGAGATGTGAAGTGCGTGAATGCAAATTAGGGAAGTGTGCCCATTCAATAGCAGACTTAACACATGCTTTTATCTCAGTAATAGCAGCCTTAGTGAACATGAACAGGCAGTGCTGCTCCACACATATCTTTTCCTTTCCGCCCCCTCCCTGTCTCTCACCTCACCCTCTCCTATTTGTTCCAGTCTAAACTCTTAATGCTTAGTGTCCAGTCCTGTGGTGAAGCTTAACAGCTCCCAGGTGGGAGTATTTGTAACAGTGTGAGTGTTTGTTAGGTCATGGCTGAAACTTCTCCATCAGCCCTCCTGAGGTGAAGGTTAAAGTAATCTCTGCCCTCTCGGCTTCCCATTCCAGATGCCCCGTGCTCAAACTTGCAGGGCCTGCTGTCCGGCCTGCTACCCGATGCCCAGATCTCAGCCTCCTCCAGCAGGGACATGGACTGGAACCCTGGGACTGCCCGTCTGGTGGCCAGTCGCTCTGGCTGGTTCCCGGCTCCTCCACAACCTCTAGCTGGAGAGGAGTGGCTTCAGGTACGAGATGATCTTACATCTATACCATTAATTCCCATATAAGGATCACCAATAGATCCAGATCTATGTTTCTCTATTGTTTCTTGTTGCAATGTGTGATATTTTAACAAAATGAGCCATTGTTAAATTAATTTTCCACACATTATTAATCCCTTACATTAGTATAGATGACACAGCTGCAAATACATATAAGTATTTTTGTGCTTTAATCATCGTAAATTAATCTAAACTCTACAGGTGGACCTAGGTGTTCCTAAGACGGTGCGTGGGGTAATCACCCAGGGAGCGAGGGGAGGAGATACAGGAAGTGGAGCAACCACAGATAACCGAGCATTTGTCAGGAAGTACAAAGTGGCATACAGCCTGAATGGAAAAGATTGGAATTTCATCATGGACACCAAGTCTAACCTGCCCAAGGTAATGCATAGATGGAGAATATTATATGTTTATGTGTTTGCACTGTATACAACACTAGTTCAGTAACATCCCCCATACCAGCGCGATGACCCTGCACTTTTGTATTTGTGTGTTTTGCACAGATTTTTGAGGGGAACACACACTACGACACCCCAGAGCTGCGTCATTGTGAGGAGGTTGTGGCCCAATACATCAGACTGTATCCAGAGAGGTGGTCTCCAGCAGGGATCGGGATGAGAGTGGAGATACTGGGTTGTGACCTTCCAGGTAGGACATTCTGCTGCTGCCGACATGACAAAGAATCATTTTATATATGATAATTTGCTGCCTATATTATTCCAGGCTGAATTATTTGCCCCGTACCGTAATGAACTCTAACCAGAACTGAATGGACCTTGAGGAAGGTGGCTCACCATAAAAGTGAGGCTTACATTACATATGCATGAGAGTCATTAGAGTCTGCCAGAGGTGAAAAGAGACACCCAGAGTTAGCTAGGAAAGGGAAAGTGTTAGCACTATGAAAGCTTGACCCTCAAACATTATTATTTTGATTTATTTCTTCTATCATTTCACCTGGAAAGTACGAGTTAGACTCTCTCTGTCAGCTTCTACAACAAGTGTTATCATCAGGAGGGAGCGGACAGGGTTCGGTTTAAAGGAATGCTTCCCCAGAGAGACTTTCCAGCATGGTCTGCTTTCCAGATGTGAGGCAGCTCTGGAGACACACATACACATCCAGAGGCACTAGCACACATATGGACTCTCACTATTTACCACTCCCTCTGTGCCTGAACAGGATGACTGGGCTGTATGGCACACAGCAGTCACATACAAGCACAGATACACAAACACATATAGACACACACCAAACAAACCACAGAAAGAGAGACATGTACATGTGTCCTCTCCAGATTCCCACACCCACACACACACACACACACTATTGTAATCATGTCATGATAAATGCAAGTTACGCTATTCTTTCATTGAGATGATTTAAGTGTGTCTGTGTGTTGTTGGATAAGTGCTGATGAAGTGCGGTGGCCTTGTTCCTGCTCTCTTGTTGAAGAGAGATGAAATATTAAGAATAGCACATCCTCATTATCGCCTTCACCACTCATCAGGACAGTATAATACACATTCAAAGACACATAGACACAAATGTACATCTGCCATTACAACACCACTCACAATGCCTAATAAAAGTGAGTGATAAATTGTGTGGGTATGAATTAGGTTTCATGTGTGTGCTCCATCAAAGATGTATTCCATCCCTGAGAGAAAACACAAAGTAACATAGCTTGTGTTAATAGTTATAATTTGGCTGTAATACTTTTTACAGCCAGTGATAAACCAGAAATCTCTCTTAAGTAACGATTTAATTGATTTAAATGCATGCCGTTCATTTACTTCTGCTGCTCTTAACACCCGGTGTGGTCATTTTATTTCCCCTTAAAACTTCTGCGGCACACAGGAAACAAATGTGTTTCACATTTACTTGGTGATTGACAAGTGACTTGTGGGAGGTGCAGCGCATGCAGAAAAACATAACAATGGTGAGAACTAGCCCTAGAAATGAAAGAAAAACTCACAGATTACCACTTTTACTAAGAGGGTGATTTTTATCAGATGGCCTGGAGAGTCTTGGGGAAACTGTGACACAGAAAACTGCTGCTGAGTGTCACACATTTTTCACAGGCCTTCCAAAACACAGCAGGGGTAGTGGAGTACTATGAAATCCTGTAAATCATTCACTTCCCGTTCCACTCTAACTGTTCGGTGAAACTTGGACTTGTTTTGTTCTCAGTGAAGCACTTTTTTGAATGTCCTCGCTCATCTTATTTATGCGATTTTGCCTGATGAAACAACTTTTTTTCCACCTTAAATCATACCAACTGCTACAGTGGAGCAGAATAAACTCTCTCTTCCCGTTCACACACATGGTTGTAGTTCTTTCTTTTCCCTCCCTGCGGCCCAGTGCGTGGGTTCGTAAATGTTTTTGTACTTTTTTTTTTGTTGTTACCATGCCTCCTCTCCTTTCCTCTCCTCCCCACCGCCTCTGTTAGTCATCACTCGCACCTCTTTTCCTTACTCACTGCTGTAGGTCCTGACTCCTTCTGTTTCTCCCTGTTTATGCACAGTTGTCACACACACACATACTAGCACAGAGCTGCAGCAGTCACAGTGTTTTTTTCTAATGTAGATGCCCCAGAAATGAAAAATTTATGAGCTCAGGAAAGAAATTTTAGAGACTGATCTGTTAAAAAAAATGCAAAATATCGCCTCTCACTTTTTCTAGGTAGGATAATTTTAGTCTCAGGAACACTGTATTGTATAGCTCACACCTGTTATCACAGCTTTGTCCTATACTTATACAGCTGTTCTTATAAGCTTTTTATATTACTGCTTTCATAGCATCCCATCCTCTAGGAATATGTGTGTGTGTGTGTGTGTGTGTGTGTGTGTGTGTGTGTGTGTGTGTGTGTGTGTGTGTGTGTGTGTGCGTGCGCGCGTGCGCGTGCATGCGTGCGTGCATGCGTGCGTGTGTGTGTGTTGATCCTTGATCTGAGCACTTAACCCCACCCACCAGAATATCAAATGGCTTAGACAATGGCTACTTGTCTTTTCCATCATATTCTTTTGGGATGTGAGTGTGTGTATCGACATCTATTCATTTTTGTGTGTATTTGCACCCGGGACTGCCAAGCAGAGATTTACAGAAAGGCTTTCTACATAATTGAAGATTTTTTTTCCCTCATCTCTGACATATTGCTGAGTCAGATTCTTTGGGAGTGAGCAATGTCTTTTATGCAGAGAGGGTTGGCCCTCACCATCCTGTGTGTGTGTGTGTGTGTGTGTGTGTGTGTGTGTGTGTGTGTGTGTGTGTGTGTGTGTGTGTGTGTGTGTGTGTGTGTGTGTGTGTGTGTGTGTGTGTGTGTGTGTGTGTGTGTGTGTGTGTGTGTGTGCGCGTGTGTGTTTCGTTTTTGTTTTTTGGCGTGTGTCTCTGTTGAAATTGCATTTATCTGTGTTTATGTCTATGTGTATTTTTGTGAGCATGTGTACGCATGTGCAGGTGCACCGAGTGTGTATTTATACATGTGAGCATGCATCTCCATCATCTATACCAGCACTTCCCCTGGGTCCAGTTCTAAGTGTTGGTGTTTCATCCCGTGCATGATGATGACTTGCATCATCACCTGCAGCAGTAGACACATTATGTAAGCCAACACTCCGCTGCAGAGAGACTTATCCTGCATTACAAGGCCCTCTGCTGCACATGTACAGTAGGCCTGCCTGTGCACACATAGGCCTCCTCATGCAGCTCTGCAACCTATTCCTCGCACACATCAAGGACAGGGCTCGGGGCAAGGTAGGCAGGTCACATACGTTCACACACATTTTCTCTCTGTCACACATAAACATCCGCATCCACATAAACGCAAAAGTCGGTCCCATTCCCATTGCCCCTGACACTCCTGTCACACCCTGGAAAGGTCAGCACATTTACACTGTGACAAGGCCTGACCTTTGAAAGCATAGAGTGCTCGGGAGCTGGGTAGAATCTTAATGGACTAGACTGTGTGTTTTGTGTTTATGTGTGTTTAGTTGTTGAACACATGGGAGTGCGTGTGTGCTGCTTCCCAGTTAATGTGTAGGCTCTTGGTTTATTTTAACGCTTTGTCCCAAGACTTAACTGGGGGACTCAAAGGTTAGACTGGAATAAAAAGACAACCACAAAAGCAAAAACAAACAAGAAATGTGAGTACCAGAAACTGAATTAAAAGCAGAGGGGGAACAAGAGATGATGAAATTCAGTAAGAAGAGAGGTTTGAGTGGTTGGTTGCTTTCACTTTCTTTGCCTTACACTGCACCTTCCTGGTGGGCTGGCAGCGATAAAAGTCTCATTAGGTAGCTAATGACTGGCATAAAGGACATGACATTAACGCTGGGTTAATGTCAGAAGCCGTCACCAACTGTGGACGGCCCTTTCATGTTTGCCATTTCTCCAGCTGGGGCGCGGTCCTGCTCATTTCCACAGGAAGTTCCTTTAAGCGGATCAATTGTGTATCACGCCGCGTTAGTTACCCTTAGCACCTTTAAATGATGTTGGTAGTCTTTCATAAAGAGGAAAATTATCAGTAGGAGGCTCTAGAATTGCTGCTAACAGGCATTTAGCAGAGCAAAGTGTGGTGACGAATCCACGTGACTCCTTCCTTTGAGATGTTTGCATGCTTGTTGTGTTTCTTTTCCAACTGAGGAGCTATGTCTTGTAGACTTAAATGAGATATGGCAGGGGAAGCTAACAAATGAACATAAAGTATATTATGCATATGCATCCACTTCCCCATTTTAGTGGTTATTAATGTCAGTTAAATGAGAAAAATACACCACTGTCATATATCTGCATCTGCAGAAAATAGTGGAAATCTAGTTAAGTGAAATGTGACGGAAAGAAGTCCCTGTGTAAACGTGTTTTGTTACAGACAGAGAGTAAAGGAAGAGCAGCTTACATAGTTTATTCACATGATAAATTTGGATCATTGGTTGAGACGTGACCCAAACCCCTGTGTAGACTCTCATAACTCACCAGGGGTGACCCATCTGCTCCTAATAACACTGTGTTTTCTCCCAATTCACATTCCAACTGCAGCCTGCTCAACATGTGTCTGTTTGTGTGCACATGTGATGTGTTTTAATGAGCAAATTGTTGGTTCATTTAAGTGTTTGTGATATATGTGTGCTTAAATAGATGTTAAGGGCAAAGAGAAATGCATACATTTCACCCCGTGTTTGTTCTGCTTTCCTCCGAGTTCGTATGAGTTATGGTGTGAGGAAGACGCTATAACTTGCGCTCACAATAGCTCACGCATGCACAAGAGAAGAGGGTGGGAGATGGAGTGTGTGTGTGCTCTGCATCCTCTCTGACAGCCAGTGAGTGGTCCCACAGTGTGATCATCCTGTCCAAGGTCGAGGGGAGTTTGTTAGACACATCCATCCATCAGCCTTAGCGCCAGGCATTCTATATGTATGTGAGTGTGTGTGACTCTGCATCTGCATGTGTATTAGTATGTGGACATGTGTGCATCCGTGTGGCTGCATATTTGAGTCAGTTTGTGAGACAGACACTGACGCCTGAGCACCCAGACACAACATGATGGGGGCCCCTTTTGGTGCTCTGGGGCTATCTGTGCCTGCCTCGGCCTGTCTCTGACACTCTGGGTGGGATGGCCGAATGGAGACAGGACACAGGAGATAGAGCTAGTCTCGGACGATGGCCTCACAATGTCTATTATGACAGCAATTTTAATTCACCACCGCTGAGACAAACTGTTTACATGCTGAATTAGGGTCAAAAAATCTAGACAAGTTACTCAAAACAGCATTATAACTCTTCAGCTTCCTGTCTAAAAGGTCCTCTGCAGGTTGGCTCAGTGTTTCCTCACAGCATGAAGGACCTGGGTTTTAACCCAGGCCGCCCCAGGTCCTTTCTGTGTTGAGTTTGCATGTTCTCCCCATGTTTGCGTGGGCTTCCACCAGGTGCTCCGGTGTCCTCCTATTATCAAAAGCGTCTATTAACTAACGTCTGTTAGAGTTAATACTTCTGTCAGTGCCCCTTTTTCCACTGGCAAAAGAACTGGAGGCGGCTGCCCAAAGCTCCTATAGTGTGTGTGTGGGTTAGATGGGTTAAATGCCGACGATCAATTTCCCTATGGGGATCAATCAATACATGAGACACATCAACCTTTCCATCAAAAAAAAAAGTGAAAAAATGTCAAACTCAGAACTTAAGCTTTTAAACGATAAGTAGAATTTCCTTTAAGTAGTTAAATAAGTAGTTCATTTAGAAACTCTCCATTCTTCCTATATTCCGGTGATTTAGTCAGTAAAGGTGTATAAAGACACTATACCTCACTTCTTTATGGTTCTTTCTGTTTTTGCAGCTTATCATTTCCTCTCATCTGTATTTCCTGGCTCTGCCTAATGTATTGCTACCAATGGAGAAATCCCACGTACATAATCTCTTGAACAAACACTGGTTGATTTATGTATCCTCTCTCCAGTAATCTAACGTCTGAGGATTGTTTCACACAACCACCTTTTGACCCAAGTTATGTTATGTTTGTTCCCGTAGAAACCACCACGCCGGCAGACACCGCCACGCCAACAGTGCCCGCTGGCATCGAGACCACTACAGTCCCCGTCACGACTGCAGGTGAGAAGAAATACCCGATTGATAGTCTTATTAGGAGGATGTAATGACCGCGATGAAATGCGTCGAACGGCCTGTGTGACATTATGTAGAGCAGCTGTGAATGCATCTTTATCTGAAATGACTGTGATTTTGCATTTCTCCACAGCTGCCACCGCTCTTCCATCAGACAGTGTGTGTGACTTTGACCATGGCCTGTGTGGGTGGACGCACGACCCCAACGCCCCTCTCCTCTGGTCCCTGCACAGCCACGGTGAGTCTCCTCATCATTCATGTTGAGATTCCGCATGACTCACTGCCTCTGTCTGGTTAGCTGTCTGCTTGAAGGAGCTTTTTCTCTGTGTAGCAAGCATTTGATGGACAATAACCTGCAGGAGGTGACTGAACATTAATTTAAGTGTCACAGTGATGGCGAAAATTATAATTGTCTAAAATTGGTCTCACATTTCGGTCCGGTTGGTTTTACAAAATGATGCAGTTAGCAGCTCAGGATGACTATGGATAACTGTTAGTGCTACATGAGTTTCTGTATCACCTCTTTCAAAATCAGTGTGTTTGCTGCACAGCTTTTATGTATGCAGCTGCAAGGAGAATTTCATTCAGTCGCAGAAAATTGCACAAGCACAAACGCATTAAGTTTATTTTATCAACTTCACTGGGTCTAGACAAGACGGTGTTTTCTATAATTAACTGGAGTCATTCTCCATGTGTATCTTCATTGAGTCCTTTTTCAATTTGATTAAAATAATTCCTTAAATTGAAACCAGTCTAATTTAGCAGTAACACTGTCTGCCAGACACAACGCTCTTTCTGAGTGAATGCGAATGAAAATGAGTCGAGGGAACCAGACGGAAAGAGACGCCGCCGCCGTGTCAAGCATATACAGCCTCACACATGACACGTGTGACACAGACCGGCTCTCAGACTGCTCGCCTCTGTGTGTCAAAATGCGTGACGTCTCGGCAGGAAGGGGTTAAGACCCAGTAGCTCCAATTAAGTTCAGTGCAGGAGATTCCAAAGACGAGCTGTTATTCCCAGTCGTCTGTTACTGCCCCTCCATTACCTCAGGCACATCCCAGATGATGCTGTGTAGACTTCCATCTACTTAGACACTCCTTGAAGAAATAATTATTCATTCTCCCTTTATACATACCCACGGATCAAAAGTGCAGCTTTTGGCATGTTATTAAAAGCTATAGAAGACATTTCCTGCTGGGTTTAAGGAGGGTTTTTTAAAGCACTATTAATACTTTTTCTTATGCAGGGTAAGGGATTGTTGTCCCAACCTTGTTTTAAAATTCATTGGTTTTGAGCAAGTCTCCATGAAAGATTCAGCATTTCTCCAGCTGGAGAGAATTAAACAAGAAGTTTAGCATGCCCCGTGTTTTTTTGTCAAATTTGTGATGTCACCTGGGTCATGTTCAGCAGGGCAACGGATCCCGCAGCAAAGGCAGAAATTTTCTTGAAGCATGACCTATTTAGGTCATAACTATCTTTGACAGGGGGCTTCAAAGCAGCTTCTTTCATCACGGCTGGTTTTGGAAGGGTTGCTTAGATTAGTCAGGTTGTGGCTTTCATGTATGAAATATCATTTCCAGCCGTTTTGACACACCACGCCAGCCTTTGATTTTCCTTCAGGTGTCAAAGGTCAGAAACACAGGATCATGATTTCACCACTATCAAATCACTTTTATAATCCTCCATAGTAATCAATTCTGGTTTCTCATGTGACCCAGAAACCATGATCCCCTCACCTTTTGACCTCAGTCATCAAACCAGTCAGTAAGGCACAGAGTTTGAATTAGTCAGAATGATGTTGTATTATTTGTCTTAATATACCCCCGCTAGTTAAAGCTTGCTAACTAGGCTTCATAGATTAAATCCTTGTTTGCTTCTCGCTGCAGGAGAGCGCTATGAAATGGATTAATAATGCTCTGTTGTGCTGCGTATTGCGAGGCAGTCTCGATTATGAGCTGTCTGCTGAACAAGAGGCACAACAATGGGGGGTTCGCTGCGAGACGCCGCCGCTTCAACATGAGGAAAATGGAAGAGGCTTTTGGTGCGCGCATTAGAATGAGTGATAAAATGCCTCGCGGACTCACAAATATGTTTCACTCGCACATCCTCTCTAGGCACATACACACTTGCAGTATATACACAAAAAAGTGTCATATGCAGCAAGGGAGAGTACACACTTATTCCAGGGCTGCGAAAGGCCAAGGGACATACTGTCACACACACTGTCTGAAGTGTCACACACAGGCGAGTCTGGGCTTATGGCGAGCAGAGGGGAGCTGTCAAGCCAGAGGAAGATTTGTCCCTACAGATACTGCTTGTCTGATCTGCTAGAAAGACCGCACACACATACATACACACAAACACACACACACACAGCAAAAGGGTATCAGCCCAGTCAGTTAATAACTTGAGCATGGCTTCGCTAAATCATACACTGCCTGCTGCCTGCTGCTAATGCTACTGGGGGATGTCGTAAAGAAATACCTTATGGCTACTAAAACAAAAACAGACACACTCATATTCGCGTATTCTGGAAAATACCTGTATGCACCCGGTTTTGTCTCAGGCTGTGTTTCCTTGCCTGTAAAACAGAAAGGCACGTAGCTTCTCCCACACATACTTAGTCACACATACACACACACAGTTATTCATGATAAAGCAGGTGATTTAATCTGCAGATTGTTGATACTGGACATTTTCCCACAGGGCCCACTTAAGAAATTCTTCACCAGACGCCTCATTGAGTCATTCTCTCACACATATATGGGCAAACACACGCTGATTTTTCTCACTCTCTCCCACACACACACATACACACACACACATTTGTACATGCAGTCAGCTCACCAGTCTTTCTCCCTCACAATGGAATTCATGCCGGCATCCAATTTGCAAACTAAACATCCTCTGGTGTACACAAATGGAGTGGCGTGTATTTTGTAGGACTTTTCCGTTGTTTAAGTTACCTGGAAGGGAATGAAGAGAAATTGTCCCCGAGGGTCTTGGCTGGAGCTCTTGTAGCGGCCCATGTACGAATGACGCTCTCACTGGACCTATTCTTCTGTGTGTTTATCTTTGTCACATCCCTATTGTTCAGTGTGACTATTGTGTGGCAGTGATCCCGTTCCTGTTACCAACTGGTGATTAGTTTCTTTTACAATTGAGAGTCATGTTAGAGGTATCCGTAATTGTGTGAAAACACTTGTTTCACATGTCTGCATATGGATGTATATGTGTCTAAGTCGGTCTGTATGTGCAAGCAGTGGTGATTAATAGCTATAATTGTGTGACTTCATCAGTGCACACATTTGTGTCTAACAAACTCATTTAAGCAGCAACCATTTACAGTGGATATCAAAAGTCTACGCAGCCTTTCAAATTTCCAAGTTTTGATTGCCTCCAGGGCTGAAATAGAAACCCATTAAATCAGGCTTTTTTCACTTTCTGATTGTGGCAACTGGCAAACTCAAGGTTAAAACACAGCTGTGCTCATTTTTTGCAATGTGTTAAAAATGCTTAAACAGCTGGGTTTCATAGTGTGGCAGTTAGGTTTATTTTTGATTTAATCCAATGTAGTCCTGAGTTTACCTAATTGGGTTTTGAAAGGTTCTCTCTGGTGAATTTCATGGGATATTCAGAACTAGTCAATTAAGCTACAGCACCATATCACCAAAGTTAGTCAACATTTGTAGCACATCTAGATTTAAAGATGTTCCTGTGTGGTGACTAGTGATTTTGTCTGGGCATTTAAATTCAATTTCAGGGATTTTACACACAAGCATTTAAAGTAAGACAAAGTAGTCTCTTTTCATGTTGTATCTCTCTCCCTTCCAGAGCTCAACAGCTATCTGTACATGGACGCCAGCCTAAAGACAGAGCAGCAGCGAGCCCGGCTCGTGAGCCCCGTGCTGGCGGCTGACACTGGGCCCCTCTGCCTCCTCTTCAACTACCAAATGTTGGGGGAGGCCCAGGGCTACCTGAGGGTCCTGCTGCGGGACGCCCACAACGAGGAAACCCTCCTGTGGACACTTAAAGACGATCAGGGCCCTGTCTGGAAAGAGGGGCGCACCATCCTGCCTCGCTCCCCTAAAGACTTTCAGGTAGTGATAAACTCAAATTTTAAGTAGAACATAAATTGGAATGAGCTTGAAAAGTAGGTGTCTGGAAAAGTTATAACTGCACTGCTATAAAAGCATCAAAAGTATGTCTGCTTGATAAATAGGTAACTGGGTCAGACCCTTTATTACATGTCAGAAAAAGAAACATATGTTTAGTGTCTTTATCAGGGATGATTTGAGAGATTCATCTCAGAGCATAAAAGAGCATCAGCTTTAACCTCCCTGTCACCCAGGCCAAGTATAACTTCAAAAGAAGCTAAAGTAAGCCATATTGTCTCTATTGGCTGTGTGATTGTTTGGGGATCACTGTGCATTTGTCAGAGACATCACAAGCAGTTAATGTTCTCATAAAAAAGTAAGTTGGAGAAGCTTGCAGAGAAGGGAAAGATGATTGCATGTGTTGAGTGCAACTTTGAAATCACAGGCACTGTATTAAGTTTTTATCTTCTTTCTCCTCCTCCTCCTCCTCCTCCTCCTCCTCCTCCGCATGCTTGTCCCCATTCTCAATTCGCCTCCCCCCCCCATCCTCCCTCCCCTGTTCCCCCCTTGCCTTCATCCTGTCTCCGTTTCCCTCTTCTTCTTCAACTTTTTCCTCCTCCTCTTCCTCCTTCTCCGCCTCCTCCTCTGTTTTGTCTGGGGTAGGTTGTGATGGAGGGTTTCTTTGTGCACGGCACCAGAGGACACATCTGGATAGACAACATCCACATGGGCTCCAGCACCCCTCTGGAGGAGTGTACACGTAAGTTACATACACGCACACACGCATACACTCTCACACACACACACACACACACACACACACACACACACACACACACACACAGATTCAGTGAGATTTGGCACTTCAAGGGTTTGACAGACAGACTGGGACAAACTTTGGGCACAAACTGTCTTATTTTGGGTTTTTTTTTTTTTTTTGCTTCCTTTTGCCAAAATCTTTTCCATCTTGTATAATATTGAAAAATAAACAATAAGCATATACACAAACTCACATCCATTAGACCCACCAATTCCCTCGCATCCTCTGTCAACGCTTCCATCGCCTCATCATCTCAACCTCCATCAATCTGCCATTCCCTCTTTTTCCCTCCTCCACTTTTAGCTGGAAGGTCCTTGAACAGTGACACACATGAAGTGATAAACACCCCCTCCACTCCTTCCTCCACTCCTTCACCCTCCCATTCCAGTTTTGGAGACAGTGTCTCCCACCAAATACAGAGATGAAAGAAGGAAGGAGAGGGAGGGACAGCATTTACTCCTCCACAAAAAAAAGAAAAGAAAAGAAGAATAGGAAAACTAGGCCATAAACGCCCTGTGGGCCCCAGCGATGCTAATCTATGTTTCATTAGATTTCTCTTCTTCTCTTTCTCTCGTCTCCCTCTATCTCTCCTCCTTGCGCTCACTCCTCTGTCGTATTTGTAAACAGAGCTCTTCCCAAGCCGTCAAAGGGAATTACTAGACAGGCTGTTTCCCAAGCAAGTTGCTGGGTGCCTGGTGCAAGCGGAGTGCCAGTGCAGCCTCTTTAATCTGGCCCGAGAAGGGGCTTTGGAGAGGGTCTTAAACAGATCAGAGACCAAGCTGGGGGTTCAGAGCCAAAAACCTGCCGTCATCATTTCTGACTGGCGTCCAATGTGCTTTGGAGCTGGACCACAGTAGGGAGCAGGCAAAGTGTAATTGAGGGAAAGTGTGTGTGTGTGTGTGTGTGTGTGTGTGTGTGTGTGTGTGTGTGTGTGTGTGTGTGTGTGTGTGTGTGTGTGTGTGTGTGTGTGTGTGTGTGTGTGTGTGTGTGTTGTTTGTTATGTCCCTAGCTTGTGGCAAACACTTCTGTTTTTGTGTGTTTTTGCCTCTTATTGTTTGCGTTCTGTGTCATTTTCGTGTGTCACGAGAGTCTTGATAGAGTCTAAGCAGCACAGCAGCTTGGAAGGCAAAGATGACAGTCGAACCATCTCCTGCCACCATGCTGCTCTGTTTGCTCCTTCCTCCTTTCCCTCCCCTCCTTTACTGTTCCCAGAACATGCTGGGATGTTGCTTATCACCCAACGCAGTTACGTTCGCGCCAAAAGGCGCCAGTTCCCAACTCAGTTTCCTTCTTTCTCTCTCACCCAACCCCATCACACAAACACACACACATACACACAGACATACATACACAGTCTAACACACACTGAGACACACATACCAGTTCTTTGTGTTTGCATTCCAGGCAATCAAAGTGAATGTTCTGCTCTGTGCATTTTACAGCAAGCCAAAAACACCCAGCCCTCTCCAGTTTAACTGGACTCTGTAGATAAACAACTTGAAATACGTGAACTTTGCAAACACGGACACACGGACACATGCACACATGCACACATGCAAACATTCGTAGCATATACACTCTCTGCACAACCCAAGTTCCCAACTCACACAATGTATTCTGTTTGAAATTGCATTCTAGCAAAGGAGCTGAGTAAATGCCATAATTCATGTGAGCTATGTGAGGAATTAACTTAAATTTCCTCAGGAGGAGTTTGATAGTCCCGTGACATTTGTGTGACATTTGGCTGACTTTTTCCTCATATTTAAAGTTATCTAACAGCTCTCTCTCTCTTTCTCCTTCTTTCTCGCTCTGCTCCTGACTTTCTCTCTGTCCTCGCAGAACCCTTCGCTGCTTTTTCTCCTGAAATGACAGGTGAGTCTGACTTTGTTATGACGTCACTTCCTTTTCTGGTCTTGCTTCCTGCCCGTTGGTATGCACTAGCCTGGGGTTTTTGCTTGGTGGCACTAAGTTGTATCAACCGCTAAATAATAAGCCCAAACCAGTCTGTGGCCCACAACACTGAGGCTGCTAGAGCTGTGTGTTTCCAGATTAATAAAACTGCATTCATTTTTAAAACTAGTGATTCATCGCATCATCAGCAGCATGGAGACATCACCAAACAAATACTAAACCTCTTGCCAAAAAAAAAACTAATTATTGAATTTTCAAGTGCCAAATGATTTTTCCCAAACTCTAACCTAGTTGGAAAAAAGATTATCCCAGTAATTTGTTGTTGTGCATTAGTTTTACTTTGTCAGTCTCTGTGGAAACAAAGGATTAGAAGCAAAAGAGCAAATTCTGCGTGCCAGGCAAGCTAAATCAAGCACACCTCATGGAGTCGGATATTTGAAAAGAGCAACATATTCTCAGTTCTAGGCTGCCTGACACAGCCTGAAGGGTTTTAAATAACTGTCTGCCTCATGAAAAATATTTAGAGTATCCTGGGGGACTATATGAGATTGATGTTAGTGTTTTGGCATCTCATAATGTCTTCCAATAAGATAAGAGCTTGGCGGTTCCAGTGTGAATGTGATGTGTGTGCACTTCTTTGGCTTTTCTACTCCCTCCGTCTCCATACACACACATAGACACACACACATACACACACAGTCACACACAGAGTCTCTAACCCTTGACAAACATGCACAGACACACACAATTATATCACCACACACATACACACCAGTGTCCCCAGTGAAAAGCAATCAGATAGAGTGACTAAGCAGCAGCAAGCACGGGTGTCTCTCTCTCTCCTCTCCCCAACTCAGGTCTGTCTAATGAGTGTGTGCAGTGTGAAGTAGCAGGAGCACGCACCATTTCCCTCTGTAATTATGTGACATGGTCCAAAAATCAGGATGTTCTCAGCTCTGCTTGACTTTTTACTAGTTAAATGTGACATTCTTTCGGTCTTACAGCTCTCTGCATCAAGTTTGGATGGTACATGTAGCTTTATTTTTAGATTTTTCTGTAAAGATCCTTTTTTTTTGCAATTCAGTGTTCAATTGTAGTGTTGAGGCTTCTTGGAATGCAGTTAGTTGGTTCTTACCAAGAATTTGAGAAGGGGGTTCAAGCCAGGGGCAGCAGTGTAGAGGATCTGTGGAGATAGTCTCCAAGGAGACGGCGCTTGGCTTGAGGAGGAGAGGACTGGCCAGGAGGCTGATGCATGAGAAAAAAGAAAAATGTAAAACCAAGAACAGAGGACAGGATAAATTATATACTCAAAACAAATTTACCAACTTGACCCAGCTAAATAACAAATGCCAATCCAATATCAGCTCAGAGAGAGCTATGCAGCATTGGATTCTCATGCGGTGTCTGACTGAGTCTTGCATGGTTCTGAGATTCTATTGAAGGGCTGTTTGGACTTTCTGTGCCAGTGTGAAGCACGAAGAGGAAGCTCCTTAATTCAATGTGTGTGGGTGCTTTTATAACTAATTATTTTGGCTTTCGTTTCACACCAAGTCATTTCATTGGAGCTTTGAAAAATTGAATTGTATTGCATTTGATATGATCAACCATTGGACTGATTTCAAACCAAATCTCTTGATGATCTTGGTGTGAAAACTTGTCCTCCAACTGCAACCCAAGGTACATGACAGAAATGGATGCATTTAAATTTTTTCCTTTTTTTGGCCTTGGAGATTTATATTTTCTTTTTTGCAACTGGCATGCTTGTGCATGCTCATATGAGGTGCACGCCTGCTGTTCGTATGATGAAGACCAATTGGGATAAAAAAAATACAATTAAATGTAGAAAATAAACAAGTGCCACTCCTCTCTTTTTCCCGCTGGCCAATTATTCTGTATCTCTCCACCAGGGGGAGGCGTTCCTGTGCCTCCCTTGCCTATCCACTGGTATTACATAATGGCCGCCGGAGGCGCCCTCCTTCTCCTGGCGGTGGCCATCTTTGTCAGAGCCCTCTGTTGCTGCCGACAACACCTGGCCACCAAGAAGAGCCAGCTGTCAGTGGCCTATCACAGCTCCTCGCAGTGCTTCCAGTATTCTAACTGGTCCTCCAGTATGGCCACCCCAGGGGTGGAGCCAGTCCTGA
The DNA here is from genome assembly GCF_963691925.1 of Scomber scombrus. Classification (NCBI taxonomy): domain Eukaryota; kingdom Metazoa; phylum Chordata; class Actinopteri; order Scombriformes; family Scombridae; genus Scomber; species Scomber scombrus. Next base: position 8,761,547 of record NC_084993.1, on the reverse strand, counting down.
CAGTGAGGTTGGACAGCCGGGACCGACACCGTACCCTCTGCTGAAAGAAGCACTTAGCTGCATTGTTTGGCAGAGCAGGACGCCAGCTTGTGATGTCAGTGGCAGGATGTGTGTCGTGATGCCGCAAGATTGACAGAAAATCCACTCAACGAACCCCTCCCTCATTTAGTTTACAGTTGCAAGGGTGATGATAACACAGACACTGTCCTAAACTGCCAAGTTAAAAATTTGCAAAAACAAAAAAACACTGTGCTCTCTCTCTCTCTAATGGTTGTAGCTGTGGTTGCTATTTTCTTCTTTGTTCCATTAAGGAGTTTGCTGTTGACATTTCACACTATGCTGCTCCTGATGAGAGGACTGAAGTCTGAGTAAGTTATTTATCTGAGCAGCTTGTTTCGGACCATTGAGTTCCGTCTGGCTCCTCATAACCCCAACGGTCCTCCTGGAATGACCCCAGCATGGACATACACACAGACATGTGTGGGCTGGGAAGGAGGGGGTGGTCGAGCTGGTTCCGCTGTGAGAGCCAGCCAGAGCTGCCAAACCACAGGCTAAAACAAGACCCCAGAGACACGAGGAGCTCTGCAGTGCCGAGTGAGAGAGAGAGAGAGAGGAGAAAACTGTTAGGCTGAGAGGCATTCAGTGTGCTAGCTGTGGAAATTATTTGGCAAGCCCCAGAAAATAAAGCTCTTGGTATCTCTGTAATAACAACATGAGATAGCTTTGATATGAGTTAGGCCTGTTGTACCAATAGTGATGGTGTTGTAACAGAGGAGAAAAAAATCCTCCCATTGTCCTTTTCAACAGAGCATGTACACATTTAAAAAACAAAGGAATGCAAATCCATCATACTTAAAGTCCTACATCACAAATGGAGATTACCAGCTCATTTGATTGAATGTCTTGTCTTCTCCTGATAAAGGCATCAGTCAGTGATGGATGCAGCCGTCTTCAGTGTTTAGTGTTTCATCTTGATTCTCTGGCGTAATAAAGCACGTTGCTCCACTCCCATTTATGCTTCATACCACCCACTCCCGTTGTTCACCATGTCTTTGAGGTGCACAGAGCAGATGAATGCCATGCCGAGCCAAGTCTTGTTGTGTTTTCAGTGTGAATATGTGCTCGTTGTTTTTAGGGTTGTAAATAGACACAGCTGTCTGCCATCATCACTCTTTTCTTGATTTATACTCCTACAAATCCCACAATGCCATTGGACCAGCTGGAAGCCATTAGCACAGTGTTTAGCTGTATATATGTACCCTTGAAAGGAGTCCAAGACATTATCAAAACCAGAGCAGAGCACCAGCTATTGAGGGTCCTTAGTGCCATAAGACACCAAACATAGTAAATGCAGTACCTAATATTTAACATGTCTGGGATCTGAAAAACAATTTTATTGTGAACTGACTGAATCCTGACTGAGACAGACCAATTGGCACCAATTTCTCTCTCATCAGTCGGTAGTGAGGTGGTGAGATGTGACATGAGCTCGGTTTAACACCCTGGATTGAATGAAATTGAGGTCTTCACTCTGTGGCTTAACAGGGCGTGCTTTCGTGATCTGTCACACCAGCGAAAATCCATCACCTACTAGGCCACAGCTCAGCAGAATGCATGTCGATTTGTTGCCAAAATTTAGAATCTGCACTTTTCTCCACAGAGTAAAAAAAAAAACGTTTATTGGCACGCTCTCGCTGTGTGCTTTTAAATCAACTTGGGGAGGAGGGATTGGACACCCTACTTGGTCCACCTCGACACCGTTACGGTCCAAGCCTCTAATAGTTGTAATTAGTTAATGGACAGATAACATTTATTAAGGCTGCGGTAAGCACTTTTCCCTCCCATCTACCGCACCTCCATCGCCCAATACTCTGCCGACTTCTGTTGCCCTTGAAACAGTATTAATAACGCCATTGGCCATCAAAGACGGCCAGATCTAGACGTGTGCCTTGCCAAGTAGTTACTCCCACTCCTGAACGCTTGCCAAGAGCAGGGAGCACAAAAACACACACTCACACACAGACACAAATGTACACAAACACACAAAAAAAGTGAAAAGAAAACTCATCTAAGTATGAATACATTTGAGCTACTGGGCTCGACTAAAGTGCTGCAGCCATTGCTAGTTTTTCCACACTTGTAATTTTCCAATTCAGACACCCGCATACATATCAATTTCCACTTCTCACCGTCTGGCAGTGCCGCAGGTTTCACAGAAAGGAGAACAAAACTGTCACAAGCACTACTTAAATGTTGACATTTATTGCCATTAGGTTGTTGTTGTTGTTTTTTTTCTTTAATCATCTTATACACCACTCTTAAACTTGACAGTAATAGTGTCAGTGATTTTAAAGGTGATAATGATGGGTAATGTTAATTATCTGATTACATGTTTGCATCTTTATTCACATGGAATGAACAGTCTTATACCATCAGTATGCTACGTGATGACTGTGTGTTTGACAGGAATGTATCATAATGATCTTTCTCTATAATAAAGTCATATTTTTCTATTATTCCAAGAGTTGTGTGTGTGTATGGATACCAAATCTGTAAATTGTTATTTATGTATTCAATATCCAAAGAGTTAATTGTCAATACATGTTTGTTTTTTTTGACAGCCAAATAATAAATGAAGCAGTTTGGAATTTGCATGATGCTTAAAGACAATGTGTCCTGTGCTTCTCTCTCACAGTTGAAATACCCAATGAATTTGGAGATGGACGACTGTTCAGTGGCAGAAACCAACTAGGTGGAGGTAAGCCAAAAGTAGCTCAATATAACACCTTTTGATCATTAGAGGCAGATTTTTTAGCCACATTGCTGTTTCAAGAAAACTACCAAAATTAAAATATACGTCTCCCTTTTCTGTGCTGTACATTTCTGCAAGTGAAATTCCCATCTCACAGTACATTCCTTAAGCCTGATTTTAACAAATGATGAATTGCTCAATCTCAAAATCGTTTATTCTCTTTACACATTTTATACCGCCACCACTTTTCTGTCATTAATTCAAATTCCTGTGTTTCTCATCTCACTTTCTATCAGGTTTACAGTTCCCGGAGTGGAATACAGCATCCCCGTCATCTGACCCTCCAGTGACCCGCGTCTCAGAGAAGGACAACTCCTGGTTGTACACCCTGGACCCCATCCTGGTCACCATCATCGTCATGAGTTCCTTGGGCGTCCTGCTCGGTGCGGTCTGCGCCGGCCTCCTCCTGTACTGCACCTGCTCCTACAGCGGCCTGTCGTCACGCTCCTCCACCACCCTGGAGAACTACAACTTCGAACTGTACGATGGTCTCAAGCACAAGGTCAAACTGAACCAACAGCGCTGCTGCACTGAGGCGTGAGGAGGTTGAGAGAAGAACCACAAAAGAAGACAGAACGCGAGAGATACAGCCATTATGTGAAAACCTCTCACTATTTTCTTCATTTCCTCCAGTTCACTTTAGTGTCAGTTTACTTCCTCAATGGTGCAGATCCTTGGACAACAAGAATGCCATTTTTTAGCTCAAATGAGTACTTGTTTCCTGTTTGGAAAACATGGCAAAGTCCAGTGTTTGTGGTTTTTGAACCAATGAGAGAAAGACTGGGGTCACCCAGATGGATTGTTCCATTGCGGGGGTTTCAGGCCTCAAAAAATAAATATCTACACATATCAATTACAGATTCCTGCTCCACCAAAAGACAACTGTTTATAAATGCATCATAGATTTGTAAGAGGTCTAGTTTTGAAACTGGATACTGTAAGCTACACATACTGAGTCAGAACACATTGTGTTGGAAAGGTGGTAGGTTAGGAACGTGCTTAGAAAGCGTCTTTTTGATCACATGTGAACACAGTGGCCTAGAACTTAGCTCCTATGTGTGGCCCGTTGGCTTTTTTGTTCCGTCGTAGATTCTGCTACCTATCAGCCTCAGTTATCCTCTTCCTTCCTGACAGTCTGTGGTATTTTTAGTCACTGACGTCCCTCAAGTTTTCTCTTTCTGCTTGGTCACTTTCTTTCTGTTTAATGTTTTCGTTCTGACCTACTGCCAGTCTGTGATGGCAGATAAGTAGAAAAAGAGGCAAAGAAAGTGTATGTGTGTGTAGAAGTGGGGAGGTAGGGGGGCATTTTAACACATTCTTTTAATGACAGGGAGCGTTATTGTTAGATTTAGTTGTCAGAGACTGTTGTTACTGGTTCCTGTCGAAGAGAAGGTCATGTTTACATTGTGGTTAATAGTGAAAGGTCAAGGAGCTTTGGTCGGTGCAACCTATGGATTGCTGTTAAGGGCAGAGACTGAAAACCACTGGAGAAAGAGAAAAAAAAAAGAGAGAGAGCGAAAGAGACGATGACTGACAGAGCACTAAAATCCCCTGCCTCTCACGGGGGCGGTGTTCCCTCTGTGCTTTCGCAAGGACAAAAAACAAATGGGATCAAAAACAAATGCACAGCCAGGAACAGTTCTTCTCAATCGACTGACTGTGTGCCCGGACACACAACAAGCCTTAAAAGCAAACTGTTCGCGGAAATGTTGAAAAGGAACGTTGAGGCGACACCAAGACTAGAGAGGAGGTATCCATCCCTCTCTCTTTTTACCTGTGGACCTCAAAAGCCATGATTTAAAGGACCTACCCACCTAAAACACACACACAGACGCAGACACGAACACACACACACACACACACACACACACATACATTACACCACCCCCACCTCAACCTACTGGCTAATTGTGGCCTATTTTTTTAAGTTGTTTTGTTTTTGTTTTTTTATTTTTTTTAATGTCAGCTCTCGCACAGCAAGGCGGGCATTCCTCGGGAAGGTTTTGAAACCAATCAGAAAAGGTCTTGTCTTGCACGCTCTGAAAGGACTCATAAGCCATGAGAAGGAGAGGGTGAGAGGAAAAAAGTCTCATTATTCCCTCCCATGCACACACACGCACACACACACACACACACACATATGTACGCACACACACACGTTCATCTCGTCTACACACACTGACAGGATCCGCTTGTATATACAGATGTATATACAGAACATTAATACACTGTCGCTCAGAAAGACATGAACATACACACTGAGAGGCACTCAAACCTAAAAATGAAGGGAATAGTGGCTGCTGCTGAGAAGCATGAGGTATATATTTGAGCCCCATGACTATGAAGTAAACACATGCATTCAACATTTCACCCAATTCACCCTCTTCATGTACACATACACACACACACACATACACCGCCCTCCTTCTCCTCTGAGGCCCGCATCTCTGGATCCCACTGACTCTCTTCAAAGTGCCTTGGAGCCTCGGGGATCCAGCTTGCCTTTGGAGCCGGCATCAGATACAGTAATGTGACACTGACAGTGACAGTGATAGTGCCCCCTTCTGCCAGGGAGGACCAAACACATAAAAGGACAGGATCCCCCCTTCGCACTGCTCGGACTGCTGTTGTTGTTGTTGTTTTAAAGGGGTCTTTGTACAGAAATGCTCTTTTTATTATTGTTATTATAATTATTGTTATGATTATTTAATAAAGGATTTATACCATACTAAAGAATATGCTGGCTAAGATTTTCTTGCTGTGATGCTTTTAGAAAATGTTTAAAAGAACAGTTTGATTGATGCAAGGTTTTCTTTGCATGATTGACTTTCCTGCAATACATGTGGACACGACTAAATGCTTCCTGTCAAATTACCCACAAACTCCATCTGAGACTCGGAGCCAAACTTTCACTTTTAATTGCAAAAATAGTACACACGGGGAGTCACACTCCCTCACAAACTCATGTTCTGCCTCTCTCTTTTTGTCACATACACATACATACATAATGCTGTGTTGTCAGCCTGCTGCACTTGGCCTCTAATCTCCCCATGATGTCCCATTAGTCTGGACCTCTGGTGGCCCTCATTTAGGAGCTCCAACATCAAAGCTTTGAAGTGCCCGGCGTCTCAGCCACACACACACACACACACACACACAGTCATACAGTACACATGCAATTACTCTGCTTCTCTTTTATACGGCGTGCTGCGTCTCCCACACACGGTTCCATTTATCCACATAAGCTTTCCTCACCTAAATGCAAACCCTGTTAGCAAATGCAACACTGAGTTTTAGATACAGAATGCGATATAGTTCACTCCTCTTGGTCTTGTGGACGCCTGTAGTAAGGCAGCCAAAGTGGTCCACATTTTGTGCATGGAGTGAGGGGGGTGGGGGTGGGGGGTGGGGGGCTGTTACAGTTGTGACTTGACAGTTAAAATGAGAGCGCCAAAACTAATGTTGCATTTCTCAGTTTGTGTGCACTGAAATGTGTTTTTCCCTGCTGAAGTAGATTGGCATCATACCTTATTAACTTTGACAACATTTAACACAACTTTGCGTTGATATGAAATGGAGCCTGTAGCACAGGTACCACATTGGGAGACATACAAAGCAGAATGACACGTGTTGTCGCTACACAGCGGCGATGGCAGTGGCTGTTAGCATGCTCCGGTCCATGACATAGCGGGCCAATTACCGCCTCTGAAAAGACACAGACAATCCCCAGTCCGCCGGAGGAGTACGATGCCATCTGCTCACAGGTTTGATTGATCCCGGCAGAACAGTCACGACCACATCACATGAATGAATGCCGACAGGAAATTACCAAAGGAGCCAGATTGTCATTGTTCCGTACCGCCTCTTGTTTTCACAACCAAATTATTCTTAATTTTTTTTTCCATGTGAGTGTGTGTGTTACCCAAATGTTGTTTTTCTAGGTTTTTATCAGTCTGTAATGGCACACTGCAGGGGCCCTTTCCTTTAGCCGTCAGATCAGAGAGTTCTTTTGCCTCTGAAGCCAAGGCGGCCTTCAAAGAAAAAGCTCTGGCGCCCTGTAAGTCGATAGGCCAGATTGCAGAGGGAGCCCATTTGATGGTCGCGCTACAGGAAGTGACTGAAACACACAGCTAATTAATCTAGGGATTATGTAATCAAGATGGAGGAGATGGCAGACAGGCAGAACATTAGTCATCACAGGTAGGGGGAAACTTTGTTTGGTTTTATAATAAATTAATCACTTAGTATTTCCTTTATGTTCATACACAGACGGTTCTCATGGTGTCCTAGCAAGGTGAAACATGGCTGGATAAAGATACAATGGTTTTAACTGTTGTTAACCCTTGAAAATGTTTTTTGATGTAGTCATGCAGAATATTAACAGAGTACAATTCTGCATTCCCAGGAGAAATTCAGAAATCATAAATTCCAAATTCAAAAATCCTGCATATCATCCTCCCTGCACCTTCAGTGACAGTCTGAAGAAGAGAACCACCTGGAGGCTAACCTCACATCTCTTTCAACAGCATCCAAAGTGCTGTCAGAAAACTGCAGCAGCGATGCATATATAAATGCAGTGACTGACAGAGAACACTTACATTTTTAGATGTGTTTCATGCACACACACACACATGCGCGCACACACCACCGCGCACCCAGATCCCAGTGGTCTTCCTGGGAAGGGGGCCCAGATAATCTTGTCGGGCCTGCCAGCGGTTCAAAGCACCTATATGGGTCAGAGTGTGTGTGTGTGTGTGTGTGTGTGTGTGTGTGTGTGTGTGTGTGTGTGTGTGTGTGTGTGTGTGTGTGTGTGTGTGTGTGTGTGTGTGTGTGTGTGTGTGTGGAGGATGGAAGATTGAAAGGGCCTCTGTGGCAACTTGCCTGCCAATGACGGCAGACCCAGTGACAACAAATGCCAAAGTCTTATATAAACACCAGGCAGACCATCACTTTCCTTCCTCCGTGACATTATCATGTCCCGACCACCAGAGGATACTGCCTCCGAAAACAAATACATGGAGGAAATGATTGCGATGAGAAAAGCTCTATTCACAGCTCCAAACTAGGCCAGTGTGTGTTTGTCATTGTGAAGCAGCACAGAGGAAATTAACTTGATAAAAAAGATAGAGAGAGTGTGATTTGAGGCATTTCTTAGGCCTGTTGACTAGGGACCACAATTCTGATGGTCTGGCTTTAGTTTCGTTTTTGCTTGGATGCTACTCCCTGTCTGACTGAAGCTGCTGCCGGTATTGCTCATCAGCGATGTTTGGGTGCAGTGCTCTGGATTTGATTTCCCAGGAGCACCACAGCTCTGATATTTTCTCCATCAGCAGATCCTAGGCCGTCATAGCAAGGCTCGAGCATTTCCTTGTAAATGATCTTTAGTTGTGGGCACACGCACAACGTGACCAGTAGATCCTATGCGGCGGGCCACCTGTTCGCTCCACTTGAGGCTGGTGTGTTTACAGTCATGTTTGCCCTATATAGCCCGGGAAACTTGTTATGAGGCATGGTGGGAGGCTTCTCGCAATGGGTCCTAACCATCTGTCTGGAGTGTTTGTGGTCAGATTAGAGTGAAGGTGTTGCATCTGAAGAGACCGATTACAATTCAAAATAGCTTGAGAAAATCTTTATTGTAACAGTGGTACAGTTTTAAGCAATTGCTTTGGATTAAAGCAGCCCTCACTCACAACTTATTAAGATAAATCTATGAACCTTTAAGGAGTTTGTAGACCTCTAAATAGTCTTGAGACTTGAATATTTCCTTTTACTTTGCCCAAGGTAATCTTTTTAACCACTGATATGTTGAATTAGATCGTAGCTTTTGGTATTAGGATGGTGTTGCTATCTATTTAGTGTTGCTGCAAACACAAACAAACCTTCCTAATAACCTGTTCCCATTTGGCAAGAATCCACTTTTAAACATCCAGTCCAAACAACAGCAATTACGTATCTAAAATTATATTAGGGAGCGGTGGTTATTGTGTTAGTGCTCTGAAGATGAAGGAATAACTGATCATTTTTTAAAGTTTATTCTCAAAACAGATTAAATAAACTCTGAGCCTGTCATGAAACCTCAATCAATATGAACTCTTGAACCTGAGAGGAAAAAAAGCTAAAAATGTAACTGTCAATCACAAGTTAAGTAAAGGAGAGTCGTTGGTGGAGCAATCACGCTTGACAGGTTGTCAGGATTTGAACGCTCTTGGACAAAACATCTTACAGCTTCTTTTCAATACTGGCACTGTTAGACAATTCTTTACTCCGAATCTGTCAAATAATTTCTACAGAATTGACATGCCAGGCCTGTTATTATTTGAACAAACGTGTCAATAATAGAATTTTTTTTTTTTTAACAAAGTTGTATTTCATGAAAAGTGGTAATCAATTAACGATGACAAAAGCTTCACGCTTTCAAGAATGCATCTGGGCCAGATATCTGAAACAAGCAAATAAACAGCTGTGCTCATCATGATTCACTCTCGCTGTCATTAAAGCGGAAGAAAGAAAGAAAATAAGAAATAGAAAACCATCTGAATGCGTCAGTGTGTTGTGTAAGGCTGGTACCCCAGTTTAGTTGGTGGAGTAATTGAAATGGCCTTCTCATAACTTTCTCTTCAAATTAGGGCTCTTTCATTATGTATTCCATTGAGGCGATAATCAAATTCAATTGCACTTTGAGACCCATCTGTTCCAAAATAATTGACGATTCTACCCTTCAAAAAAACAACCTCCCGAGTCTGCTCGGCTCTGCACATAAATCTCCTCATCTGAATCAAATTAGCTCCACAAGTAACGTGTGTTTACGAAGCGGCTTTGTAAGAACACCCACCACATTTCCTCTTTGATGAAGTTGGACACTGCAGTATGATGGCGACATAAAATGCGGCACTGAATAAAAAGGTAAAATGAAAAAGCATGGAAGGGGATTTTTTTTTTGCCCTTAAAAGCCTTTTATTGCTCAAGTAATTTCAATTTGGTTCAACTTGCTATAATAAATGCCCTTAAGTGAAGTTATAAATATCAATGTTAGTTGAAATGCCAACTGAATACCAATCTGCAAGGGAAAAGGTTTGTAATCATACATTTAGACATATAGTAGATACATCTCTTAAAGCTGAAAAAAACAAAACAAAACATTGACCTCATCCCAGCTTTCATTTATTTATACACAACACTGATTTCCATTATGGCATGAAATTGCAGCTGTCAGTCAGTGTCCGCCTTGTTTTGTTGTTTTCCTTTTAACTCTGTTTTCATGATTTGATCATAAGCAGTGTAAGCTGTGAAGAAAAGTGTTGTGGCAGAGGAAGATTATGTGTCAGTGAGGCCAGTGTGGATTTAAAGCCTCAAGAGGAGAGACCTCTGTGTTTGGTTAATGTGGGATGTAGCTCTGTGCTCTGTGTATATTCTCAATCCTCTGAGTGGGTTGCTGTTGATGGTACGGGTTATATTTTATGCCTTGTAGGAGGTAGTGTGCGTGCATGTGTGTGTGTGTGTGTGTGTGCGTGTGTGTGTGTGTGTATGTTTGTGTGTGTGCGCGTGCTTGACTGTAATGTGGTGACATTAATGTGGTGACATCCTTCTCTCTGTGATAGTTCTGTACCACCGTGCTCTGAGTATCTGCACCCAGGAGAAAGTGGATTTACAGCATCATTCAACTGTGCTGAGCTCCAGTTAAACATCATTCAAACCGCCAACTTAGCAAGCTCTCTCTCTCTCTCTTTCCTTCTTTATCTTGTCACACACACACACCTTTCCTCATAACACCATAGAGGCCCTCGCTGAATTATGTCACAGAGGTAAGATTCATGGAACATTTGCAGTAGGTGTTTTGGAGATTTATCTCTGAGCATTCCTCTCATTTTTCGGTGCAGTATTGTTTTTCACCTGAATCATCATTATCACAGAAGTGAATCTCACAGTTGTATGGGCTTGAAACCATTATGCTCTTACAAGCTTTTGCACTCATGCTACAAAATATTCATACAGCGATTTGAGAAAGGAGGCAGTAAAAAGGAACACATTGTATGCAAATGTAAAATTGTTCTGTATATAACCAAACAGCAAAGAGGAAAGAGGCCTACTCAATTTGCTTATCAGTCCCTCTCAAGCCACAGTTTGGGCCCTTTGAGACATAACAGCATCAGGCCACTGGGACACAAGCAGAGAGTCAAGTAAACACATCGTAGTAGAATAAGCAAGCTATACAAAAGGCCTTCCTCCCATGACCAAGGCCACACACAAAGACACAAGCGCTGCAGTTTTCATATATACACTGGGAAGAACAACAAACAAGCGGCCGAATCCACTGACAAATACCGCTGCAAATATCAAATCAATATCCCGTCTTTATTTTTGAAACTGTTTGGACTTGGCGTCATCATGGGATTATTTGTAACTGTAATAACTCTCAGAGGATGGAGCCAGGGGAGCACGCACCACCTGCCCTCTTCTCTGAACACACCTGGAGAAGGAAAACAACAGGAGTGGGCGGATGGGTAGGTGGATACAGTCTGGGTGTGTAAAATTACAGCTGTGAGGATGTGTGTATTTTTGTTGTGCAGTATGGAACTGTGTGTGTGCTTGTTTTACAGTAAGTGTGTGTGTGTGTGTGTGTGTGTGTGTGTGTCAGTTCCCGTGTGTCCTCCCACCAAAGCTGCTCTGCGTTTTTGGTTAGAGGCTCTTTCACCTTTAGTTGTTATGGAAACAAGAGTGGCTGTAGGAACAGGATTTGCATGGGTGTTGTATGTTAGCCCCAGAGAGCATGGCATGCTAAACAGAGCAAGTTCACCGGGTCAACTACTATCTTTCTCAGCACCTTGCCAAGAATAAGATGTGCTTCTGTAATTATATGCCTCTATATTGACTGGATTTCCTCCCAGATTTATATAGAAGTCAAAATACAAAAGATGTTCCAAATTATGCACACATAAATTCACTTCTGCACCTGTATTTTCCAGCCATTTGTGTCCAAAACATGATTTTTCTTTTAACTTCATATTTTCCCCACACATGAATGAGAGAGAATATGAGCCTTCCTGCTGTACGCTCTCCTGCTGAGTTTTGACTGGTGACACTGTCAAAACTGCAGCCAGCTCCTGTAACTTATGAATATGAAATCATATACTGTACAGTATATACAGTATATATATATGTGCATGTTTCTTATTGCATTCCTGTGTTTCCTTCCCTCCCTTTATCCACCCTATGACAACATCTGGTGCTGGAGCACAAAATACACACCACCACTGGCACTGCAATGTGTCTGAGAGCATCAGTTCTTCATCAGCAAGAAGATGCTTCCAGTATTCCCACGACCCCCAACCAAATAAATAACCCGCCCCCGCTTGACACCAGTGAGAGTCCTTGTCTCCAGATGCCTGCCTTGCATCTAACCGCAAGGCCTCCTCCTCCTCCTCCTTTTCCCCCTCCACCCCTTGCATAACCACACCACAGCCTGGAGGAGAGCAACACTACCTGCATACAATCAGCACATGCACACATTGTAAACACACACAGGCTAAGGCGTGCACGTAGCTGTGATGGATGGCCTTCCCCTCTCCGTAATGCACAAAAGCATTATCCGTCACCCTCCAGCCTAGAGGAAAGAGATGCTCTTTTAAAATTGACACTCCTCTCCCTGGCAGCCACCCTGCCAAGCTGTGTGGAAGTCGGCCCGACACCGGAGCTACTCAAGCAGGAAGGTGCCCCCTCCTCCCCCTAATTCTTCTTGTGGGTGGGAGATCATAGCAGCACTTACAGTTCATTTAATACTTCCCACTTCATACTTCATCATTCAAAGCAGGAATAAATCATGCAAAATGTCTCATGGCATGGCAAGGCTTTGTGCATTTTGGGAATAATCTGTTACCACATGTGTTGATGATATAAATGTGCACATCTGGCCAAGGTCAAATCCTGGACTAAAAATATGAGGTTTACCCCACCCAGACTATTCAGAAAATGCCAGGCATGCTTAAAATTAAGTTTGTTGTTTTCTTTCTGGTCGCACTGGTGCTGTTGTATTTATTTTGGACTCAAATCTCCTGCATAGAAACACATTTATTTTGCGGTTCCAGCTCAATTTGTTATATCTGATTTAACTCATTAGTAAGATAAATATTTTCATCAGTTCTAATCTCCAATATTTAGTATAATTTCTCTTTGTGGTTAGAGAGTTGCCATTAGCCAATATTCTGATACATTATCTTGCATAGGAAAAAAATGGCTTCCTGTTGCTATTTCACACACTAAACCTAGTTTAATAACTGTTTTAGTATTCTATGTTGGAGATCAGTTGGAGATATGCTGTGCGGTGTTTTCGGCCTAGCATTGGTGAAAACTGTGAGTAATTCAAATACATTACAACTCCACCATGATGAGGAGGAACTGGCCTCAACACACTCTTCTACATAAGGTGTTCTTTTAGTTTACCTTTCACAATTAGAATTAGTAAATGGGAGACAAAAATTGAATTCAGTCACGTTTTATAAATACAAGAAAAAAGAAGACACATAACACAAATGTTTGTTCTGGTTGTGTATGTTATTTCATTGTTACAGGCTCACTAGTCATAATCCAGACAAGGAAAAGTGACAAAAGATAAATCAAGGTATTTCTTTGCAAGGTGAGGAGCTTCAACAAGTGGATAACTTGGAGGCAGAGGCTTTGAATCAGCAGGTGAAGGACTTGGAGCCAGAGGAAAATCACAAGCAATTATGTTGAGAGGCTTGGACATCAAAAAGGCCACTTTGTCATCCAGAGAAGGAAAACCAATGTTTCTCAAATCTGGGTACTTCTTCTCTGGAGTGGGCAGAGTGGCAGCAGGTGGAAGAGATGGAGGCAGAGGAACCACACAAGCCATTTCGCTGAGAGGCTTTGGCACTTTTTCAGTATCCACGTTGAGAAAAGAAAACCCGGTCAAACCCAGGTGCTCTTTCTCTGGAGTGTACACATGAGGTGCAGCATCAGCAGGTGACGGACTTGGAGGCAGTGGAACCTCATGAGGCAGCAACAGTTTGTGACACTTTGGTTCAATATCATCATCCAGAGAAGGAAACCCTATGTTTCTCAAATCTGGGTACTTCTTCTCAGGAGTGTGTGCTATGTCAAGCACATTGTCAGCAGGTGAAGGACTTGGAGGCAGCGGAACATCACAGGCCATTATGCTGAGAGGCTTTGACATATAAAAGGACAATTCATCATCCAGAGAAGGAAACCCTACATTCTCCATTGTCTGTGGAGGTGGCGGACTCGGAGGCAGAGGGCTCTCATGGGGCAGTGGGCAAATATTTCCAAGTGCTGAATCCTACAGAGACAGAACAATTGGTTTTCTAAATTGGGGCTCATTTTTCAACTTATTTTCCCTATTTAAAGGAAGTTGGAGATAGATTCTGGATAGCCATACTTGTGTTTCTGCTGTTGGCCATGTAGGAGACTCATCCAGGTCTGCTAGTCCACTGCTTTCGGGCAATGGAACCTCCTCAGCATGAAAGAAAACAGAGTAGTAGTATTTTCTGGGTGGAGGTGGTGTAATGGCTGCCTCTTGAAAGGTGCACACTCTGCAAAAAAGGTGGCAGCAGTTGATTTTGGCATCATACAATGCAAAAAGATACCATGAGGCGCTCATAAGTAGACAGAATATAGTAAGGTCGAGTAAAGTAGAGTGTTTGATGCATTTTATTAAATGGGTAAATTTAAGTACTGAGCCACAATGAGTATATCACATGTAGCACATTAAACATGTATATTGTAACTTATATGTAAACTTACATGAAATCTAATGCAACATTTACCTGTTAGTTTCGTTATAAGTACTTGCACTACAGTGCATTTTACTGACATGTGATCCTTGGGCCCCTTGTAGCTGTTGGGGCTCTACAAAACTGTTCAGGTGATGGCTGTTCACCTGGAAGAAAAGTAGCATTTTATTATTAATTTGATAATTGAGAATGTTGTCAAGCTCATCATTTACTGTTCAGATATGTGAAACCGAGACAACAGTAACTTACCTCTGTCTGAGCCTTTTGTAGGCCTTGGTTAGACCAAAGAACCATGGTGGATTTGGTTTGACAGTCTGTCAAATGATTTTTTCAATCTGCAACAGGGTGCAATTTTCAAAGTTCAAGCATCAATGATTTTGTGTCTGTTCAGTTGCTGTTAATTGAGGAGATTGCTGCATTATTAGAATCACTTCTGTGACAAAATATCTTCCAGAATACAACTTATTCCAGAATATAGTGATGTTTGGTTTTGTTTTCAAAGTTCATACAAAGACAAGACAAGTGAATGAGAAGTAATAATGATAAATAACCTTCACTCTGCAGCACAACAATCTTTTGACAAAATTTGGTATCATAAAGTACAAAGGATGAATACAATACCCAAAATGCATCACAACCACACATCAATGCCACAAATGAAGGCCCTAAAAATAATGTTGTAATACCACCATGTATGACTAAAAAAACACGTAAGCTTTATTATGGTCTTTTTTTGCTGCAAGACTGTCATATTCTGTTTATCTATCTATTTAAGTGTCCATGTTGTTATGTTCACTCCCTGTAAACTGACTTTTTTTTTGCATACAAAATAATTTTTAAATTTAAATATGTTGTATACTCTATATTCTATATGTAAAACCTGATATGTTTTCTAAATCTAGCTTTCAGATTTGAGTTTTGCCTGTGTAAGATGATATAAACAACTGTTTTAAATTGCTTATTCTGTTTAAAACTTCCCTTTATATTTATATGAAGTAGCTCCTGCCTACAATAGTGTATATGCCTCTTTTTGATGGAGCTCTCATGGGACATGACATACCGAACAAGCATTTTTATCTACCTTTCTCTCAGACTGAGATTGAGGTGGCAGTTTAGTGGTTTTATCAACAGACTTGTGATGTTCAGAAGCAGCCATGGTTGTGTTTAAAGTCACTGCAGCTCACTCTGGGGTTTGCAGATTTGGCAGGAGTTGCACTAAAGTATCTGAAGGTCAAACGCATCAACCTGCAGCAGGCTGAAGCTGGATTCACTCATCAAAGCCTCCATGGTGTCAACTCCCACACCCACAAATCTGTGATTGGAAGGACTGGACGACAGAGGACTTTTTAACCTGTGCTGTGGAGGTTGTATCATCACAAAACACAGTCTGTATCTAATGTTTCAAATTAGTAGCTTGGTAGATTTTAGTACAAGTTCATCAACTGATGTCTTTTTATCCAGCTTCAGTAATAGATTGTATTATTCTTTTGGGTGTTAAGAAGATATTCCTTCACTATTGAGCAGTAATTTGTGGCATTCTCTTTTTAAAAGAGAAGTAGTTATTCAGATGAATAAATAATAATGAAGCTTGCATCAAGTTCATGAGTTTTTAGGAACCATCCCTCACGTAGAAATGGAAGTCTATAGTCATCTTCACACTTGCTTTACTCCACTTTTATTCTTTGCAGGAGTTGAGTGCAAGGAAAGGTGCTGCTAGCTGTTCAGTCCATAAAGCATAGACTTTATTCTGTTTGGACAAACTATATAATCTATGATTGAGCATATCACTCACCCTACAGTGTCTATTTTCAAGTTCATACTTCATTTAACTGTTTATCATAACGTCTTGGCCTCAAGTCTGAGCACATAAGATGAACAATAACAACATTTTTCAAATGTCAAATTGATCTACATCTCAAGAAACCACAGGTTAGGTTGTGATGTGCTAGTGACCAAACAAGAAAATTGTAAGATGACTTTGTAGAGGTGCCACTCTGGATGTGACACCCTGTTTACATAGGGGCTTGTGTGTGTGTGTGTGTGTGTGTGTGTGTGTGTGTGTGTGTGTGTGTGTGTGTGTGTGTGTGTGTGTGTGTGTGTGTGTGTGTGTGTGTGTGTGTGTGTGTGTGTGTGTGTGTGTGTGTGTGTGTGTGTGTGTGTGTGTGTGTGAATGGAGCACAGGAGAAAGGTGTTGTGCTGTTCCAGTCCATTGTGTCTGGAGTGTGGACATAGGTTACTTTGGTGCTGTGTGTTTTTTCTCTAACAATACCTCTCCTCTTCAGCCTATCTGCCTTTGTATCTGTGACACACTCACCCACACGTTGACGGCATTGGGGTGTCAATCTGGTTTCTCTAGCCTACGTTATCTTGCGCACACACACACACATACACACTCTGTCTCTCTATTTCTCTCTCTCTCTCTCTCTCTCTCTCTCTCTCTTCTCTGTCTTTCTCTACCACTTTTCACTCACCTTCTGCCTTACAGACCCCCTTTTCCCCTTTGCTACTCTATCTGTCGACGTAGAGGACTGTGGCGAGGGTGCAGTTCAGTAGCAGCGGAGGGAGCTCTTTGTGTTTGTCAAGAGCAGTTTGGCAGGAGATCTTATCCCCCGCGCTGTTCTCTTCACAGCAGGGAAAGGTGGCTGAACTGCTTTCAGTGGGCTGGCAGGGTCGGACAGTTAAAGCTCAAACTCAGAGATACAATGTCAAGCTCAGGAGGCCAAGTGCAAAGTCTTTCCAAGTGGAAAGCTCTTTCAAACATCTCTTGAGCTGGAGGTCATCGACTCCACTTGGGCTCAAAAAATGAGAGCATCTTATCCCTTCACAGAAAACCTGGTAGCTGAGCGTGCCTTAACTCACCACAAAATTGTAGGTGGTCAGTTTTTTCACTCAGAAAGCAAGCATACAAGCGCCACAATGACGAAACAGGTTGAAAACTTCCTGAATGGAGAAATCCTATTCTGGCGCAGACAGAGCATGTGGCTCAAAGGAAGAGTCTAGACCGGTCTTCTAAAACAAGAACCTGGCACTCGTTTTTTCCAGGAAATTCTGAATGGGATTGTAACTGTGGGTTGGTCTCTGGCAGATAAACCTCTCTTCAAAAACTGGGTGAAGTCATGGCCTGAATATAGATGTTAAAATCACCCCACATATGGTTGATGTTTAACGATATAAATTACACCAGGGCTGTCTTTATTTATCCTCACTGAATATGAAGTCATGTTTTACCCCTAGCAAAAATATTACTTTAAAATGTAAGCTGCTGTAAATTCAGTGCCATGCTCAACAGCACTCACACTTGCCAGCTCAACTCTCCTTTATGAACATCCTGTCTACGCGCTTGATTGCAGTTCCGTCCGCACAATAGATCATGGGTGATTTGTGAGTATTAAAGGTAGCAAAGGTCATCAGCCTGTAAGCCTGTGGTAAGAACTGAATTCACAAAGCCCAATCCTTCAGTGAATACTACATTCAGCAGAACCGAAAGCTTTATTGATCGGCCTTACTACTAATGAGATTGGATGTAGCATTCCAAACACCACCAACATTCTTTTCTCACTAAATCAAGGGATTAGATTGGCATACACATCCATCTTATCCCCGCCTGTTACCATCCATATGTGTCAGGCAGACTCCGGAGAACAAAGAATCGTAAAGGAGAATTAGAGAAAAGGTGGGATTGAATACAAGAAAAGACACACCTAACGGACTTATAGGGCTCCAGCTGAGGCTATATGCTTGTGGTAGGGTCGCCCACAAAAGGGGAAAGAGATGAGGGCTGTGATGGGCAGGCCATCACATCCACTGAGGGACAAAAGAGCCGAGTGACAACCAGCCGATGGACAGAAGGTCCATTTCCACTCTCACAAAAGAACCGGGGAGATGAAGCAGATTAACAGCTCTTTATGCCCATTGTGAAGGCTCTAAATGATAAGATTTACCCCTTTTTCCATCCCAGCCTGTGTTCTGTGTGTGTGCATGTGTGTGTGGAGGCTCACAAAAACATCACAAGCTCAGTTTCTTATGCACACACTCCATCGGGGATATGCTTTTTTCTTTCTTCTTCTTTCACATGCAGGTACATACGCAGATACTTTCTTCTGAAGAGTCTTTTATTTATCCTTATTGGGGGGAGGTAGGTGTGACAGCTGGCTTTTGAGTCACTTCCTTTCTTTCTTTCTTTAAATTTTTTTTACTAAATCCTGAATTTACAGTTTGATGGAAAAAGCTCTTAACTTAAACCCCTTGTCACTGAGAGATGATGTTCTTCATAGGTGCCTTTGACTTAGAAAATTACTCTTTTCAGTGGAAGAGGCACACTTGGCTATAATGTAATTTATCACACATTCACTGATTTTAATACAGCAGTAAAATTATACACCATTAGCAATTAATAACATGCCATTATGTTACATTGTTATGTTCCATCTCCTGAGTTTTTCTTGCCACCTGTATGTATGGTCATAGTTGCTTTATGAACTACTGTTCCTGCATTAGTCTGCTGTCTACAGTGTTTTTCTTTGATCATATCTTTGTATTCACTGCCATCTACTGGTCAGTTTGTAACATTGCAAGCTCCCATTGTACTGTTTGATCAGAGATTTCATACAGCTTTAAATTAGAGTTGTGTCAGTCAGAGATGTGCCTGGGTTGACGCTTGGTTTATGATGTGCATGTCATTTAAATTGTGTTGTAAGTGACAGAAATTGGCTTAATACAGTTTAAGGCTTTTTATTTGTCACATATGCATAAACACATAGTGCAAATAATGACAGTGAAATGTTTTCTGCTGTAGGTTAGCCCATCATACAAGATAATAATATAAAAAGGACTGGATTAGAGGTAAATAAATAAGTAATAAAAGCAAATATCAACAGAAAGACAGAAAAAATATGAAAAAAAGACAAAAATTTCAGTATCAGAGTTTTTAGGGTTTTTTTTATAAGTTGACACAAACCAAGGTGCATTATTTTATTTTCTTTAAGTTAAACAAGATCACATTGGGCTTATCATTGTTCTTTTTCATTGACTTGCATATTGATTGCATTTAATTGTCATTGGTGTAATGTAACATTTAATTAAGTACTGTACTAATAATTGCAATTTATCTGTTTTTGTTGTTGTATTTCCATTTTATATTAGTTTATATTTCTGCTTATTTCTACCTTCAGACTACCCTATTTTTGGAATAAAGATTTAATGCAAATCATATGATCACCAAGTCAAATATCAAGCATTGTAATTAATTAAACAACCCAACAGTATATGAAGTAGTTGAACAACATTAAAATGTTGCTAACATGTTAATGCATCTTTAAAAAATATATTCAGTTTGATAAAAGAATCAATGTGAAGAGCCATTTTGCGCAAGGAGTATTTTCACTTTACTTACAAGTACTTTTTGCTGATCATACTCATGTACTTTTACTCAAGCAAAAACTTGAAAATGTCCTCCTTTTTTAATTTATTTTAATTTATTTGTTTTACATATTGCACCCTTTTGTCCCTGAGTCAGCTCCATTTTTGTCCTCTGGGGGTCGCTGAGGTTCAGGCAATGAGTCAAACACTGTTGTGCAACTATAAAGTGCCGGCTGCGAAATTGCTAAGTCATGGATGATAAGGGCTCTCTAATTATCGCGATGTTGGGGTACTGTTATGGTTCGTATTAAACTCTCGCGATGTTAGGGCTCTGGCTGCCCCTATCTATGTAACTGCACCTAGCGTCATGGATAGCTGCTGTTTAACATGCTCACTACAAGGACAACCACCCTAGCAGCATGAGTTCACACAATAGAAGAGAGTTATGAGAGACACTCAGCTATATACCACTTATGCGCTCACTATTCAGTCACGGTGTAAGTTTTTGTGTGTGTTAAAGCTTTGTATAGCTGGCTAAGATAGCTGATAGCTAACAGTTTTCTAGCCTATAACCTCTGTTGTTGACAAGTGGCGTTCAAGTACCTGTGGAGTTGACTGCATCCGCCTGGCAAACAAGGTAATAATACAGAGAACAACACTGTGCTACTGGGGCTCTACACCATCCAAAATACATGAATAGTGTTAGAGCCTCAGGCTTAGTCTGTTGTCTCTTTAAGTTCTCAATGTGTATTATGTGAGAGAAGGTATACCACTAGCTTTATGCAATCATTGAATCATATGAAGTGTTTTTGTAAACGGTTGTGCCCGCACACTTTGGTCATATGTGGCGTATGGGTGTTGTGATGTTCATTAATAACTAGCAGCTAAATCAGGAGCAATAGTGAACCAGGTCAGCAACCTTAGGTGCCAATGGAGCCTAATATAGCAATAGCTTGCTGAGTCTGATAGAGAGGGACAACTGCACTGTTTGGAGTATATTTTTCATTTATAATGCCCTATTTTAGTTTGTTGTACATTTAAGTCAAAGCTGCACAGTCTTTTAGGCATCTAAGCTGCTATATTTAGACTTAATATTTAATTTGCAGAGAATCTCAAAACACTACAGCATTAAAAACATATACCATATAAAGAAAACAAACATAATTGTAGTTCAGCATATTTAAAATCTATAACAATGATTTGTCTCTTCCCAGCTGCAGCCATGGGGTTGGTGAAGAGCTTCTGTGAGGCCAATACCTCTATCTCCCACACCTGGGTGGATGAAGGCATCTCCCCCTGCTTCTACTTCACACTGGTCCCTTCGGTCCTTCTGACTATCGCCTTTTTCCTCGGCACCATCCACTGCATATGCTTTCAGAAGTATGGCACAGCAATGGAACCCAAGTTTATCCCTCGCTCTCGCCTATACGGCCTCCAGCAGGCCATCTCCATCCTTCTCCTTGTCCAGTTTCTGAGTGGGTTAGTGTGGCAAGCTACGACTGGAGCAGAGCTCCCAGGCTATGTCGTGCTGTACGGCTGCTTTTCTGCACTGGGCTGGGTCTGGGCTATTGCCTTGCTCAGGGTGGAGAGACGGAGGGTCTTGGTGATGGACCGGACTAGGGGCCACAGTGCAGCTCTTCTGCTGTTCTGGGCTGTGGCATTCTCAGCTGAGAACCTGGCTTTCGTCTCCTGGTACAGTCCTCACTGGTGGTGGAGCCTTGAGAACAACAAACAGCAGGTGAGAGATCTTGTTTGAGCTTTTTTAAATATCAGCTTATAAAAAAAGAACTTAACTATCCATGTTGCAGGCCTTACACACTTGAGGATACTTTTACAACTCAAATTGTAATTTAAGCCTGGCTATGCCTGACTACAGTTTGTATGTGGTATTATGAACTATTTCCAGACAGGGTTTGGTCAAAATATTGTATATTGTATAGTGCACCTAAAGCAGTTTTGTTCAAGTTGAAATAAGTTTATCTCCATTCCTGTTCATTTTTGGTGAACTTTATTTCTCTAATGTTGATTGTATGATTTAAGAATGTACAAATAGAGTGCCCTTATTCTACATCATGTTAAAAACACTACTATACGCTACTGAACAAAACTACAATTTCTGTTCATATTTTATAATGTCAGTGTTGTGTATTTAACAGTTTAATGGGCCAAAGGTTGGTTATTTATAAAAGCTAAGTGTGTCTAAAGTCACTGCAATGAAAGCTAACCAGCCTGTCTCCTTTAAAACATAACAATACACCCACCCAGTTTATAAAGGCAATCAGCAATGCATAACACTTATGGTAGTGTGAGACATACTGCCCTCTTTTGCTGAGTCATTGCACCAGTCGGACTTTCACATCCCAAAAGATACACTGTTAACCAATCAAATCATAAGACAAAATCTTGTCCCTCCCAGTCAGTCAGTTGCAGAAGTCACACCTTGTGGTTATGTAATTGTTAGCCCTTCAACTGTCCTTTATTATTCATAGTATAAAAAAAAATATGGCAGTTTTACTACACTTGATTACGCTGCTTGAATAACAGTTACATAAATAGTGAACTAGATCTATGCCAGAGGGACTGTCAGCATGATACAAAGTGATGGAACTGGTTTCTCTGGTGGATTGAGTATATGAGTTATGTTATCTGTCCTTAATTGAAATGCTGTTTTGTAATATACAGTTGCACTCCTCAAAAAGTTGTCCTGTGTTTTACTCAATGTGGTTCCTCATTATCAGTCTAAATCCCCCATTTTAACAGTAACCTGGAATAAACATAATATTATTTCCTATAGTAAATTGTATATCATTAGTCCCTCAAAAGCTTGTTCATTTTATAATAATGCACTTATCTCATGGAATCAAATTGTAAAATTAAATCTTTAAATTTGCATCTCTCCAATATCACATGCTGTGCAACTGTTTTGCATCCATATTATTCTGTTGTTATTGTCTCTGAACCCCTCAGGTGCAGTTTGCTCTGTGGCTGATGCGATATGTTGGCACGGGGCTGCTCTTCTTCATTGGTCTCAAAGCTCCCGGGTTGCCACGGAGACCATACATGTTACTGATAAATGAAGATGAGCGGGATGTAGAACAGAGTGGTCAGGTACTTATGCATTTACAATTTCCCCTGATCTGAAATATCTTTTTAAGATATGTGATAAGTTTCACCTCTCAGATATTACTCTCTGCTGTTATAGAAAACCCAGTACTGTGTTAATATATTTCTCAATCTCAGAGCCTGCTCGGGACAACAGACGAGAACCAGTCTACTTGGCAGGGTTTCTGGAAGAAGGTCCGTCTGCTTTTGCCATATATGTGGCCCCGAGGCAACCTCTTCCTCCAGATGCTGGTCGTCTTCTGTTTGGGCCTGCTGGGAGTCGAGAGGGCTATCAATGTCTTTGTACCAATTTATAACAAAAATATTGGTGAGTGACACATCTTTTTACCTAGCCTTGTAGACTCAAATGTTAATTTAATTTCACAGCTTCTTATTAAGTTAAAAGGCCTGTTACTGCATCTATGTTGTTGCATCAAGCCTGAGCCACAAACCAAAAGCCTCAGAAGTCTCATTAAGTTCAACATGCACTTTACCTTAGGGTATGTGATGTGATGAAATTGAAACATCCCTCTCCTGATAGCTTAGAGCCTCCTGAGGGCCAGAGAGAAATATAAAATATATAAAATATCCTGGTGTCACAGAGCACCTTCAGGAATTTTCTTATCATATGTCATGTCTTGTTTAAATACCTGACCCTCTGACTTTTTTCTAATTAACCTTTCTCCCTCTCTCAGTGAATGAACTGACTGATGGCAGCAGTTGGCACACTCTGGCCACTACAGTGATCATCTATGTCTTTCTCAAGTTCATGCAGGGCGGAGGAGCAGGTACGTTTAGATTCATGACAATGAGCTCTGTAGTAGATAAAGGCTCTGCAAGATACTGCACATTGATAACTTTCCGCATTGTCATCGCCTCCTCCCAGGTGCATCTGGGTTTATCAGTAACTTGCGCTCCTTCCTGTGGATCCGGGTGCAGCAGTACACCAACCGTGTGGTTCAGGTGCGTTTGTTTGCCCACTTGCACTCCCTCTCCCTGCGTTGGCATCTGGGCCGCAAAACAGGCGATGTGTTGAGAAGCATTGACCGTGGCACCTCCTCCATTAACAGCCTGCTCAGGTAAGATGGCACTAAATATAATGGATAAGGGTCTTTTCAGAATCCATGTTTGTTTCTTTTTTTATTCTCCTATTTTAATTTGAATAGAAAATTAACTATCTGTATTTTCCCACAGCTACATAGTGTTCAGCATCTTCCCAACCATTGCTGACATCGTCATTTCCATCGTTTACTTCATCACCTATTTCAACGCATGGTTTGGCCTTATTGTCTTCATCTGCATGGCCCTGTACCTCAGTAAGTAGCTCACACTGAACACATTTCTGTAATACCAGCTGTGATGTTGTCAAGTTCAACTGAGTTTAATTAACGATTTAAAAAGTTGAGCATAGCCAAGATTTCTGATTGCCTTCTGATACTGTGTCTCCACCAGCTCTGACCATCATCATCACTGAATGGAGAACCAAGTACAGACGAGACATGAATCTGCAGGACAACAATGCCAAGTCCAAAGCTGTGGACTCTTTGTTAAACTTTGAGACGGTACATGAAATGTTTTGTTGCCTGTATTGATTCATCAAGATATCTTGAGATGTGAAACTTTATTGTGTTTTTTGTCTGTTTTATTAGGTAAAATACTACAATGCAGAGAACTATGAGGTTGGCCGTTATGAGGATGCCATCCTAAAATATCAGGTAAGTCACAGGTGTTTATTAATGATAACAACCAATTAAGTGATTACAGATCTAGCCTAAACTGTGCCCACATCTTCCTCTGTTTTAGTTTAGCACAATAATGAATGCAATATTTACCACTAGAAGACCATGTTGGTCTGCTTACTCTGACAGAACTCAAAACAAACCTGTAGGAAAACTACACATTCCATCTGTCCAGCACCAAGCTGCACAAGATGCTGTGTGGAAGCAAATTAGCAAGTTGACCAGCAGCAGATGGCCAAACCCTCCAGGAAAGATGATTATTTATTTCAGCTTTGGTTTCAAAACAAAGAGAAGAAAAAAAATATGAAAATAACAGTTGATTCCAGCAAGGAAAATACATTCCCTGTTTATTTTGACAGCTCTTTTGGAGCTGGAATAAACAACTTCTGGTCTGCATCAAGTGAAAGGTTTATATTTTGGTAGCATGTTGTCTGTGTCTTATTGTTCTGCTGCTCTTCTACTTTAGGCGTCAGAGTGGATGACCCAGGCAACCCTGGCCTTCCTCAACCAAACGCAGAACTTAATCATCGGATCAGGCCTGCTGGCCGGCTCTCTGCTCTGTGCCTACTTTGTGACTGAAGGAAAATTTCAGGTATTGTTATGCTGAAATGAAACTGCTAATTTTCTAAGAACAAGAATTCTGGTTTGAAGTTTACCATTCAATTTGATCATTAAAAAAATCCTTTTTCCCAGGTTGGAGATTATGTTCTCTTTGGTACTTACATCATCCAGCTGTACACCCCCCTCAACTGGTTTGGCACCTACTACAGGTAAGAAGAGGCACACACAAGCTTAAAGTGCCTTTAGGCTTCTTAACTGTTGTTCATTTATAATTTGAGAATGAACCTGAATAATTTCTGAGTGGTTGTTCAAGTTCATATTTGGGCTAAATTAGCTTTTCAACACCGGTTGTATACTTTGACTATTGTCTTTGTTGCTAACTGCTGATTCTTGTTTTTACTGCAGAATGATCCAGAATTCGTTCATTGATATGGAATGCATGTTCAAACTTTTTGAAGAGGAGGAAGAGGTACATTTGAAACTGACCAATGTTTTATCTGTACTTTATTATGATCCACTTTTTTTTTTAAATTTGCTATCTTTGTTCCCTCATACAGGTGAAAGATGAAGTAAATGCAGGGAATCTTCTCTATAAACTAGGAAAAGTGGAGTTTGAGAATGTTTACTTCAGCTACACAAATGGGTTGGTTGGCATTTGTTTGGGTAGCCTGGTTAGAATTCAAAGAAAATGACCCAGTACTTAACATTTCTGTACTGTTTTACAGCAAGGAGATCCTCAAGGATGTTTCCTTCACTGTGCTGCCTGGACAGACAGTTGCATTGGTTAGTCTGAGGAACATATTTAAGTCAAAAGATATTTTCCCCTCTGCTCACTTATACTACCTGTGTTAAAGTATTCTCTGTTAAGACTGCACCATCAGCTGTTTTCCTGTTGATTTCCTCAGGTGGGACCATCAGGGTCTGGAAAGAGCACTATCATTCGACTTATCTTCCGTTTCTATGACATTCACGGAGGCTGCATTCGCATCGATGGCCAGGATATATCAAAAGTAAGTGTTTGGACACCAGAGCCAGTACACAGACCTCAGATTCATAAATGAAATTAGAGTTCAAACTATGTCTCCTGTGATACATTTTCAATTCAATTTAACATAATAAACTTCACAATATGGACAATTACGATTAGTGATTATTTTGGTCTTTATTGTGTTTCCTCAGGTGAAGCAGACATCTCTGCGAGCTCATATTGGCGTGGTTCCCCAGGATACTGTGCTTTTCAACAACGCCATCCGGGACAACATTCGCTACGGTCGCATCTCTGCAAGCGACCGGGAGGTGGAGGAGGCTGCAATCGCTGCTGATATCCACAGTAAAATCATGACTTTCCCTGAAGGTAATGTAAAGTTGAAATCTTCAGTGTTATTCAGCATTGTGAGTTTGATTTAAAGCAACTGTGAGATCTCCTATATTGCAAAAAAAAATTTTTACCATCTACCTGTGTTTTTCTCTGGCAGGTTATGATACTCAGGTGGGTGAAAGAGGTCTGAAGCTGAGTGGAGGAGAGAAGCAGAGGGTGGCTATAGCCAGAACTATCCTCAAAGCGCCACAGATCATCCTGCTGGATGAGGTGAGATTTAAGATGGATTAATGGTATCTGACTAGGCCAGCAAATACATAAGTGTCACGCCCTTTCATGATCTGCTCTGAAGCCTCGGAAGACATTGGCCCTTTGTTGACTTGTTTTCATATCATATTTATGAATCAGCAGTAAACATGTTGATTAACTTGTTCCACTACTAATCAACTTTGAATGACCAAAGTTGTTTTAATTTCCAATTTTAAAACATACTGTCTCTCTGCAGGCCACATCTGCGCTAGATACACAGACAGAACGCAACATCCAGGCCTCACTGGCTAAAGTCTGTGTTAACCGTACAACAGTTGTTGTAGCTCACAGGTAAAAGATAATCAAGCTTTTTTTCTTAAAAGTTTCAACATGTTCAATATAATCTGTGATTTTTTCAATGAGTTGTGTCTGACCTGTTTTTGTTTATATAAAAGGTTGTCCACCATCATCGGAGCAGACCAGATTCTGGTTATCAATGATGGTCGGATTGCTGAGCGAGGGGGGTAAGTGTGTGCCTGTTGCTCTGAATTAGATACTGATAGCCATGCAAAAATTGTTCCCTGAATTGTAAGTAACTCACTTTCTCTCCATCCAAGACATGAGGAGTTACTACTGAAGGGCGGCCTGTATGCAGACATGTGGATGAATCAGCAGCAAGCCATGGATGTGGATTCTGCGTCAGACACTGAAGCCAAAGACCGCAATTCTGAGAAACTGCAGCCACCATCAGCCTCTTCAGGCCACGGCCACTGAATGTATATTTTTTTGTTTAGTTTTGTAAGAGAACTCTACATTTTATATATCCCTCACCTTTTTAAAGTTGATAAATGACTTCAGCATCATGGAACACTCAGTTATGTTAAAAACATTTTGTGTTATTATTTTTTTTTTAGGTTTAAAACTGAATGTGCAATGAGATGTCAAAGAGACAATAGATTCTGCCTTAAAAAACTGAGTAACAAACACTCCTGAAGAGTCTAAATGTATTAAAAGACATCAGTCTTTATCCACAAAGTTATACCCAAGGTTATACCCAAAGCAGATACAGATACTTATTATGGCTTTAATCTTTTTTGAAGAACTACATAATGACACTGAAGACTGAAAACATGTTGGCTCATGGCTTCTTCAGGATTACACCCTGAAGTGTTTAAACTTGTAGAACCTGAAGTTGTTGGAATATTATTATTGTTACAATTTTTTTTTGTTAGTATTATTATTATTGAAGGAGTTATGCCATCTTTTTTCATTATGTTTGTCTTTATACCTTTTTTATTAATTTTTAATTAGTTTAAGCTGTCTGGTTGTCTGTGAACTGGCCATTTATGTCCCCATTGTATCTTTAAAATAATCTATGACCTGGGTCTTAAATTATTTAAAGATACAAAAGGGAGCAGTGCAAGAAGTAAGGGAATGGAAGACTCTTATTAGAGGCTGAACACGGCATCTTGTGTAATTGAGAGGCTAATGACTGAAAACTGAATAATATATGAATGACAATGGATCCGTATACAAACTGCCAGGGACTTTGTTTTAATTTTCTATGTTTTTGGTAGTTGGTTTCTGAGCTGTGCTGTTATTTATGTATGTCTAGATTTGATCATTAAGGTAATGTGGGGTCTGTTTATCTGATTGCTGTGTCTTCTAAATTGTTGTTGAGAATTAATGAATACACAATTTAAGAGAAAATATGGCATTTTTTTAAAATTAAAAACCTTTTTAGGTGCACTGATTTACACAAATGCCTAAACTCCATGTCTGCCTGTTCTCTGCAGTTCTAGACAAGAGACCTTTCTCACATCAGGCATTTTAAGTTGTTACATGGATATAATTGAGCCATCAATAAAGTTATAGATCTGTGTTTTTGCTGCAATAACATGTTAAATGTGTACCATCAAACTAAATATCCTGCAGTAATACCAACCATTATTCTCATGAGATGCATTTATAAGTAATACAATCAATTTCTGAATTATAATTTTATTTCTTAAATCTACCTCAAAGAATGGTATTGTTCATTATTACTACAATTTGTAAATATTCTGTTTTGTCTTGACTTATAAACAATAAAGGTGTTTCCAGGTGTTTGTAAAATAGAAATATCACAACTTCTTGTCCACTTTATATAAAATCGTGTTGAGGCTGCAGAATATGCTTTCTGCAGTTTATGTCAGAGTGATTGAACAAAACATTGCACCACATCTTACTGTCAAAACTAGCAGTCTGACATGATAAGTGGTGGTTGTTCATGCCAACAGCAATGTGTATGTGTACTGTAAAGGCTTGATGTGAATGACATTAATGAGTGGTGTATGACTTATTTTGATTCACAGAAAGATTTTTTTGAGTTTGTGTCTTTGAATGTTATTGCATGATGCCCATATGCAATATGCTGTTATAAAGAAAGCTGTTAATTGAATTAAAGTAGGCGTGAAGAATAGCGAGAGCTGCATGGTTTAGTACATTCATTGGAAAGAAATTCAACTTAAGTATTTGGCTTGATTTTCCTTTTTTCTTGTCTCTTACTTTGAGATGTTGGGGTACACAGTAGATACTGTAAAGTTGTTTGACCCTTTTTTCATTTTTTGAGAAGTGACTATTGTAAGACTGACGTTTGTCAGTCCATTGTAAGAGAATTACAACTTTATCATTACAATATTATGACATTTTGTTGTAGAATTACGACTTTATTCTCGTAATCTTATAAAACAATATTGTATCTCAGTGCGCAAATATGAATACAACTTTTCAACTTTCATAGAAACTTCATCATAAAAAAAATTCTTCGCGTCAACAACTGTTGTGTAACTACGACGGTGTATTAGGGCCATATGTGTATAAAATCAAATAAAATACTGACCTGGAGGAGGAGAGGTTATATTTCGAGACAAAACTCACAGATTTGCCGGTTTTTTTTCTGGCAAATTTGTGAGTTTATTTCTGGCAAATTTGTGAGTTTTTTCTCGAAATATTAACCCCCCTCCTCCAGGTCAGTATTTTTATTTATTTATTTTAAACATATATAGCCCTAATACGCCGTCGTGTGTAACTGTTATGTCTCGAAGGAGGCACATATCTGGAGGCTTCAGTCGTCACTGTCCTATGTAAAAAAAAAAAGTCCTAGGATAGTGACGGAATGACCCGCCGTAGTCGCCTACTTTGTGACACTGCTGATTGGCTAATACTCTTTGCCGTGTTTAGGGCTCTAGGCATGACGCATAAGATTGATCAGAGCAAGAGCCAATCAGAGGCAGAGTAGGGCGGGTCTACGCAGAAAATTCCATTGCCATCCTAGGGTACGGAAAGGTCCCTGGTAAGGGCGTGTTTTGCTAATTGAGCGCTTCCAGGCCAAGCAACAGTCGTCTTTTCACCACTCGGCTGACTAATGTTGAACCTAAAGTAGACATGGATTTCGACGCTTTATTTAACGAAAAGACTTTTCAGTTTTCGGACTTCCAGGAGTTCACGGTATGTTGTTGTGCTAACACCAAGCCAGGTCAAACTAAGGCAGCTAATTTAAGCCAACGCTAGGCGCGTTAGCCTGCTAGCTGACGTTTGGTAACACTGTGTTCCCGTTTGGGGCGAAAGTTGCGTTGCGAAGCGTTTTGCACCAAAGCTAACATTTTTAAATAAATAAAGCGAACAAGCACCTAAAACTAACGTAGGGACGTTTATAAGCTAGTATCAATGTTAAATACGATCACTTTACGACAACCAGCGGAAGGCCTAAGTTAGCTTATATAGATAACGTTAGCTAATGTTATACAGTAGTTATTGTCATTAGACTATTATTCACTGTTTATCGATTTGTAATTGTAATTGGTGTACGATAGTAAAAGGCATAGCTGAACATATTGCTGCGTTTGTAGCTAGCGTCAGTCAAAAGTGCTAATACAGCTGTTCCTGTTTACAGTTTCTTCCTGGACACCAGAAGTTGTCCGAGAGAGTGAGAAAGCGACTGTATTATGGCCTGGATAAAGACGTCTCTCTAGATGCCCTCTCTTGCCCCGTTACAGGTGAGTTTAAGAAGGCGTTTATGTTTTAAAAAGGTATAAAGATGCACGTTCATAAGAAATATAGGATGTTTTTACTTGAAAAAAGTGTTGACAAAACAACTTAAAATGTGTGCAAGCTTATCTTTTATAATGTCATGCTTAATTTGAACTTGATCAAATGTATTGCTACTACTGTTGTTGCCACTAATTGTTTATTTCCTTTTTTTCTTTCACCTCTTAGTCCGTTTTTCTATTTCTTAATTTGGGATATTGGGATGTGGGGAGGGGGATATGCAATAGTTATTTTGAACTACTTACCTTCTTTTTTTCTTTCTTTGAGAAGTACCCATTGTAAGTTATCACAATTAACAAATAAAGAGTACAAAAAATTAAAGTAAAATACAATTTATGCCAGTCACTTGCGTGGAATATGTTCAGAGTTGACTTGCAGACTTTAGTAGATAAATGCAATCACACGGGAGTCAACCTTTGTGTCTCTGCTTTATGTTATTTCAGATATTGCCGTCGAAATCTTCCAAAAGTCTGCACCGAGCCCAATACGAAAACTCCACAAGAAGTATGCCGCTCATGTTGCCAGGTTTGTGCACATAGATTATACATTCTTATAGGAACTAAACATAAGACTGTGTAAAGAGTCGTACATCTCAAACAAGTTCATTTTTCATATTTGAACAGGCTGTGTATAACCACCTAGTGTATGTATATAAAGTAACATCACATTTTTTGTTACCATTACATTTTTTATCTCAGCACTCCTTGCACTCTTCACTTTTTTGCACTATTTAAATCTCATTTAGAGTTCACAGAAATGGTTTCACCTGTATATAGACATTCCTTGAATATCTCTGAAGAGTGTTGTGTTGTGTGTGAATGCATTGAGAGCCACTAAACCAGAGTCAAATAACTTGTATGCGCAAACTTTCTTGACAAATAATGATGATTGTGAAACCACTTAATTTTTTCTCTTTAGGGAGGCTTGCATCTCTCCATGTGCCATGATGCTGGCTCTAGTTTACATAGAAAGGCTCCGACATAGAAACCCTGAATACCTACAAAAGATCTCCTCCTCTGACCTCTTCCTGATCTCCATGGTATGTGTTTGAAAAGACAGTCTAAAGGTGTCACTGTGTTATTTTGAGCATGTTCACTGTTCACTTCAGAATGCAGCTTATTCTTTATATTTCCAGTCTATTATTGGGGCTCTACCGCTGATCTCTGAAATGAGTATCATTGTGTGTGTTATGATATTGCATTGAAAAACGCACTGATTTCTCACCTTGGATTAGATGGTTGCCAGCAAGTACCTGTATGATGAAGGGGAGGAAGAAGAGGTTTTCAACGATGAGTGGGGAGCAGCTGGAAAACTGGATGTCCAAACTGTTAATAACCTGGAGATGAGTTTCTTGAACGCTATTGTAAGTGACAGTCTGCGTGTGTTTATGTGTGCCAGCACGTGTGTTTGTTTCAAGTTCTTCATCCCAACCATTGTGTCTCATATTGTAGGAGTGGAGCCTCTTCACAGAGCCAAATGACTTCTTCGATATGCTGAAACAGCTGGAAAGCAGGTGTGTGGTCAGCTATGTACAACTTCCAACATAAGAAATATTTATCCCCCAAACAAATTAAGGAACAATTGGGTTTAATAATACTGTTTTATCCACACTGTAGCAGCATAACTAGTGTTTGTGAAAATAGTATTTCTGACTCTAGTCTCTGAACTTTGTATCCCCAGCATAGCGGAGCGGCAGGGGATGAAACGGGGCTGGTTCACCTACACTGACCTCTGTGTGCTGCTGGAGCAGGCAGCATGGAGCAATGCCCTTACAGCCATCTACCAGCACTTTACCAAGGTGAGGAGGAGGTTACAGTTGAAGAGAGGATATGAATCTCTAACTTAACACCACGTGACCATGAAGTTAAAAAAAAAATGGAAAGGGAATTGGGTCATCACTGTAATGGATTTTTATGGTATTATGTTTGATGATAAAATTTGAACTTGTTTTATTTTTTAGGTATCCTGTATGCTCGGGCTCGTCTATCTGACCAGTGTGGCTGGCCTTATTGCCACCAGCGCTGTGATGCACCAGCTCAGTCTCTCCAGGACCGGCCACTCCTTGATTCCACCTCCAGCTGATATCAGCCCAGCCCAACTTCAGACCTCCAACCTAAACCCACAAGCTCCTACTGCAGCCCATCGTGTCCCCTGTTGCGTTCTGGCTAATAAGAGTCTGAACCGTCAGACCGGTGCGCTCGGAATCGGCCCGGACCACAGACAAAATCCTCCATCAGCTTCCTCACAGACATCCATATTGTGTCTTTGGGGCTCCCTTCTTGCCTCTATGGGTCACATACATCCTGAAACAAAATCTGAGATGGAAAGTCCCCAAACCTGGTCTACTGCCTCTTTCTTCTGTCCCGGCTGTCTTGCATCCTTCCCTCCACTTCAGTGCGGGCTTAGAAACACCTCAACCCCCTTTGTTCATGGGCCCCTTGGTAACAATCAGCATCATGCACCATGGCTGTCCTCCAGCCTCTTTGAAGGCGCAGACAGGAGTCTGAACTCTCGCCTGGGGGTATTTCCCCCTGTAAAGCTGGGACCCTGCCATCCAGAGTCTCTGTTACCTGTCGACAAAACCCAAGCTTTGCTCATGCCCGGCTAGAGACGGGCAAACTCCACTGCTGCCAACCTGTAGTGATGAACTCTGGAAATTAAACCAGCATTGTTTTCACAACATCATGTTATGTTTTGTTTCGTTTTCCAGATCTTGAATACAGGTGCAAAGGCAGGAGTGGTTCATTTCAGACATGGTGAGAGTCTGAAAATACAGGCACAGGGTGGAAATTTACTTTAGTTCACAGTTGCAGAATACATTTGCCATAAGTAAGTTGCCATAGCGTTCAGTTAATGCTCTGCAACATGCTTTTACTGCAGAGACGATCACAAGTCATTTGAAGATAATTTGATATGTTTTCCTTGGCTGCAATCAAACAGTTTTTCTACCCACATCTGTTATTGTTTGAAAGTTCAGACCTTTGGAATGGTGATGTAGGGCCTTTGAGATTAGTGCGTTCTGAGTTCTTGTATTACAGTTGTAATATTAAAGCTATTTGCTACTTGGCAGGTTGATGAAGGTGTGTGGAGGTTTCACAGTTTAACTGAAAGTTGGGATTTTTTTAAATGATGGAGCTCTGTAAGAAGAAGGGACTTAACCAGTTTACTTTGTCTAAGATTGCTTATCCATATTAGCTTTTGTTACCACACTTTTTCATATATGCATGCAGGTTTACATCAGAAACTGGTCACGTATGCTGCAAGTACTGATGGTGTACACCAGATAGTTTCTTTCTATATGAAGAACGAATTGTCTCTTGTCCTTGTAAACTTTCCCCTTTTTATTTAGGAGAAAGCCTCAAAGGAAGGACACATAAAGTAGATAATTCTCCATACCTCAGTGAAACTGTGATTGGCCAATGTGAATCAGAAAATCGACTCTGACTCTGGCCAATTATAAGTAACATTCAATTGTCATTTTCTTTTTGTACTCAATTCATTTTTTTATGTGACAACAGGAAGACACATAACCTTAAAGCCAATTTCCTAAAACAGGGTAATATTTTAACACAATTAAGAGATTTACCTCTAAGTTTCCCATTCTTGTAGGGGAAGAAGGGTTTGTATCAAAGAGATGGACTCCAGAGGTTTCATGCAATTTCTATTTGGTTTCTGGTTGGTGTTTCTGAATTGAAAGTTTTGAATATAATGGCACTTGTTCTAATAAATAACATGTTAAAGGCTAACAGCAGTCTTACTTTGTTAATGAGGTCTGGAATTTGCACATCTGGCTCCATTTCCATTGCAACAGGAAGTTTCACTCCATCATTACTGCATTGTTTAGTTTATCATTTAAACACGAGAAATGTGTTAAGCGTTGATTCATTTTGATGCTACATTCACAGTTTTACACGGCCTTGTTTCTAATGACGGTAACACGGCCCCCAGGACATTCACTTTGTAATTGAACCTTTGACAAATTGCTCTGAGCATTTGGATTTGATACACTTTGAAGCACGATGTCTTTTAATTTTGTACATGGTGTAAAATGCAAATATTGTAAAAAGTGTGTAGAAAAACTCAGAATTAATAAAGAATGCATTTCTTTATCACATTTGTCAATTATCTGTGTCAACAGCAATCAAAGCCTAACAGAATCATCATTTGACAGATTTCTTTTTGAAAGAATGTCACAAGTTGACAGCCATCAACTTGTTTGGACTGTCAGACCTTCACTGAATGTAGCCTTGACATTTACTCTACATAGACCAAGAGTTCATGCCATTTCATTTCTGAAATAGCAAGCGGAAATGCGCCCTGATAAATCATAAAAGCCATATTTATAAAACATTAGCTGCTACTTCTATGCCTAAAGTCATGTTGCATCTCTTGTGTACTATTCCCCTGTTCAGCTAGTGAATGGTGGCACTAATTATTGAAATGTAGATTTAGAGCGTGTCTTGATAGCAAATGCATTCCTTTTAAATAACCATGAGCGCAAGGTGACGAGTATGTTTTACAGAGATAGGAAGCAATCCAGAGAGTCCCTCCCCCTTTGAGCCTCTTTTACCCCTCCCCTGCAACCCTGGCCTGACACATACCACTTTAGAGCTCCTAATATAGACCCAACTGCTTCGAAGAAAAGCGCAACGATCTGAGTGGAGCCAGAGTCACCAGCAGTTTGCGTTTGCTGTTTTGAAAACTTTTTCATGGCAACACAAGAGAAATATGGAGCCTCCCTCACAGGTGAAATGTTACTTTGGGATGAATATGACAAGTGTTTGTGAAGTTTAAGCTATTATTGCAAAAGAAATGAGCAGCCTTGTGGCGTTCAAGCTATTTTTGCAATGTCATGTCATGTACACAATGTTGCACTTGTGTTGTAGGTGTCACTCCGAGGAAAGAAGCAGGAAATACAGAAACGAGGTACGATTATAACAATTTTGCATGCATGTGTGTTTTCATCTTTGTCTTTGGGGTTGTGTACACATACAAGTACTTTGTGTGCATGCATGAATGTGTCAGTGTCTATCTTGTGCAAATTGAGATGGAGTGACCAGTTATTATGATATGTGATATCTCTTCCTAGAGGCTGATGCCGAAATCTACATGAATTTCATGAAAAGTCACCGCTGTTACGATGCCATTCCAACCAGCTGTAAACTGGTTATATTTGATACCACGCTACCAGTAAGACCGCAGCTGTTCAAAGGAAACATAAAAATACTTGCTTGTAAATCCTCACTCTTGACTGTGTGAATTTATCTGCTTCTGAAGGTTAAAAAGGCCTTTTTTGCACTGGTGGCAAATGGCTTGAGGGCTGCGCCTCTATGGGACAGCAAGTTACAGAAATTTGTGGGTAAGACAAAGAATTAATAGCAAAGACATCGTAAAGTATTTGACGCTATGTGAATTATAATATTGAGAGTGTAAATCCTTTCCTCTCATAGGTATGCTGACCATTACAGACTTCATCAACATCCTCCATTGCTATTACAAATCCCCTATGGTGAGCATGAATACATTTTATAATGTCATTCTTTGTTTTTCCCTAATCACACAGATTAGTTGATGCCACATCTTACTTTAAGCCACAGGCAGTCATAAAACAAAATTGATGAGAGTTAGAATCAGGGTTAAGGATGGATGAATGGAGGTGTATGGTGATGTACCAATGCTGGTGGCAGAAGGATTATAGGGAACCAGGAAAGTTGTCTTTTCAAGCAATCAGCAGTATGAAAACTGACACAAAGGGGAAAGAAACAGATAAGGTGTGCCTAAATACTACTAGTGCAGAAATAGGGTTGGTGCGAGGCGTGGTCTTTCTTCCCTAACTTAGTTGTAAAACCTCATGAAGATGGCAGGTTTTGCTTGGTTGCAATGTTTATTTTGACCTGTCCTTAATCTACAATCATTGACTCATAACTTGAAATTGTGGTTTCTCTCTAAAGGTTCAAATGCATGAGCTGGAGAACCACAAGATCGAAACATGGAGAGGTGATTCATTTCAAAGTAAATAACTAGCACAGATAAATGATTTTACCTCTATACATCTCTGTGAATATACATTAGAGCTCTCTCTCTCTCTCTCTCTTCTGTGTAGATGTCTACATACAGTATTCCAATCACTTCCTCATTAGTATTTCCCCAGAGGCCAGGTGAGTGTGCACAAAACTCTCAGATGTACTCTTTGATACTGTTTGAACTCAGTTTACATTGAACTCTGTCTCCACTCTCCTCTCCTCATAGCCTCTTTGATGCCATCTATTCCTTACTCAAATATAAGATCCACAGGCTGCCCGTCATCGATCCAGAGTCTGGAAATGTCTTGCACATTCTGACCCATAAAAGGATCCTCAAATTCCTTCGTATATTTGTGAGCAAGCTTGAGCTTTTTTAACTGATGCTTTATGTTGCCATAAAAAAGACAAATGTGGACTGTGGCACCAGTGTTCTTCTACCATAGTGTTTGTATGTTTTTAGGGGAAAAAAGTTCAGAAGCCGGCGTTCATGCAGAAGCAGATCCAGGAGCTTGGAATTGGGACTTTCAGGAACATCGCCACAGTTCAGCAAACAGCAACACTTCACGATGCACTCTCCATTTTTGTGGAACGGAGGGTGTCTGCACTGCCAGTGGTGAACGAACAAGGTATGCTCTTAATGCATTTTTCCAAATCATACATTGTAGAGCTGTGTTTTTTTGTGTTGATTGGTAAAGTGGCACTGATATTACAGCATCACAACAATTTGTTTTCTCAGGCAAAGTGGTGGCACTCTACTCAAGATTTGATGTGATTGTAAGTACTACAGAGAAACATGGTGTTATTCAAGATATATAATGTTTTCTTCTATTTTTTTATATGTATGGTTAACTGACAATTGTTCAGAAAGTGGTATATCTGTGTTTGCTCCGTGGCAGAATCTAGCAGCCCAGAAGAATTACAACAATCTGGACATGACTATGCTGGAGGCCGTTCGCAGGCGCTCATGTTTTGTTGAGGGTGTGATCAAGTGCTATCCCTATGAAAGCTTGGAAATCATCATAGATCGTATAGTCAGTGCTGAGGTAGATATGACCCTTAAAAAAGCTTTTAGCCTCTTCAGGAGTTCAAGAGATTTCACATACAAGATCAGAGAAATACAGGAGAGTGTTCTCTGTGTTACCTCATAATTTGCCTCCTTATCCCAGGTCCATCGGCTGGTCCTGGTGGACAGGGCTGACGTGGTGAAGGGCATCGTCTCTCTGTCTGACCTGCTGCAGGCCATGGTATTAACCCCTGCAGGTATTGAACTCCTTTTGTCCTAGCACGAGGGACCAGAACATCCCCCTTCCCTCCTTTATCCCCTGTGTAGGCTTCAGTCCAGGCAGGTGTACCCAGGCAAGTAGAATCTGAAGCCTCTCCCGTACCCCAGAAATCCACATTCCACCTTGCTGTGTAGTTACCAGCACCTAAAGGCTTTGACCCCACATGTTATCTAGTTGTGTGCACAATAGAAATCCTGCTGCTTTTACATTAGTGCCCCTAGTCTTGTGCACGCTTCCTGAAACAAAGGCACAATTGCATACAAATGCACACAACCCCAGCTGCTTGACTGGCGTTCACAAGCAAGGATTGCCTGAATTTTTCAAGGATAATTGCTGACTCTTGGTAGATTAATAACTAATTTCATTTATGTCTTTCAGAAATTGCGACTTGCGACTGAAATGAGAGATCACAAGAGGAAGACAAACTCCCTGGTTGTGCTGTTGTTTACATTAAAATGTATTTTTTGAACTCTGTTGTATGATAATAATGAACATATTGAGCTGACCTTACAGTCTCCTCCAAACTGTCATGAATCTCTAAGGTCTCCTGCACAATGTCCATCATGACTGCATTTGATCAAATTGATCAACATGTTTATTCTGTATTGTATATTTCTGTATTAAACATTTGTAATGAAGCTTGTTGTTTAGTGGTCTTTTCAATGGGGGAAATGGGTGGTCTAAAGCTGAAACTATGCATATATAGAAGAGTTTACAATAGATTGCCATTCCGTCATATGGAAATAAAACAGGAATAAAAATGAAATATGCAATTGCCTTTATAAAACATTTATATAGTCTAAATTAGTAGTGGTGGCATTGATAGTAAGAAGCTGCACATGTTGAGGAGACTTTGTGTTTTTACCTATATGCAATATTCATGCATGCAGTAGTATCTTTGACCACACGGTGGTGCACTTGAGGCTTTAACTCCATCCTCTCCATACAGTAAACAAGGAAACACGTGACTATACTTTTTTCATCCGTGACAGGCCTTGTGATCCGTCCGCCCATCTGTGTCATTTTTACGTCAAGTTGCCAAAAATGATCACGAACAAACCCGGAAATTGATGTTACATTTGCAATGACTTTACAGGACATAAAAGTGTCCATGTCCATGTCTGATAACCTGCATTAACCATGAATACATGCTAAATATACTAAGTAATTTTATTGTATGTCTTTCATTTTCACAGTACTTGAACTCGTCGACACATGTGCACATTCAATTGTTCTTATTTCAAAGGCAACTAGGTAATCAGTGCTTATTTTCATATTGATTAATCTGTTGATTTTTTTTTCTAGTTTATCAAGTAATCATTTGGTCTGTAAAACATCAGAAAATAAAGTCCAAGAGATTGTGTTCAGATTGTTGTACAATCTATAGCAAACTCACTTTTATCATAAGGCTTTCAGATAATCTTTATTTGTTGGTTTATTTTATAATATACTGTCATTTATTTTATATTTGTTTTAATGAATATATATATTTATATGTGTGTGTGTGTGTGTGTGTGTGTGTGTGTGTGTGTGTGTGTGTGTGTGTGTGTGTGTGTGTGTGTGTGTGTGTGTGTGTGTGTGTGTGTGTGCGTATAAATATGTATCTGTTGAAGGACTCTTATGTAAGTTACTTTTTGATCTTTGTCAGATCAGAATTGTATTTATTTTTTTTTAAAGAAAAAACAGTAGCCCAGAACAGACAAACCAATTCTGTTTATAACAATCTGAAATTTCAATACTAGATATCACTAAATCCTACACACTGGTCCTTTAAAGCGTATTTGATTTTTACACAACCAGCATTTTTTACTTTGGAGAAAATGTTTGATCTTATGTGTGTGTATCTGGCATTATATTCTATATTTTGTTCTTTTTATATTTGATATATATACATCTACATAATAATATCATATAAATAAACGGTATTATTATTATTATCATCATCATTATTATTATCATTATTATTAATTGTCAAATTAGGCCGCTTCTTTTATTTTGAAAGTTGTATCCGGAAGCGGTGTTTTTTTTTTACAGTCCTTCAAACTTGACGCTGATCTCTCCCACACACCCCGTGATCTCCAAAACAACATAACAAAGTGGGGGAAAACCAACATGGCGAGCGGAGAGGAGGCCAGAAGACGCCCCTCGGTTACCTCCTCTTCGGTCGGCCTGGAGGCTCTGTTCCCAGCCGGTACCTCGGAGCAGGCCTGCGGGGACGGAAACCCGGAGCTCGTCCTCCTGCGAGAGCGTCTCCAGGGCTGGCTGGCGCAGTACGAGCTCCCGCTGCTGTGGATGCAGAGGCTGCTGGTGTGGGAGAGGCCGTTGTACAGCATCTCTGTCGCCTTGACACTCAACACATTATTCTGGTAGCGACTTTTTCTCAGTTTTATCACCTCTCTGACAGCTCACTAAGGTGGTGTGGTGCATCATTTAGCTCGCAGCCGAGGATATTAACGAGTGAATGTCAGGATAAATTAGCTAATCCCACGTCTTGAGGCTAATGCTAACTTTGCTTGCACGCCATTAAAGCATTTCTGTAAATACAATGTGTGGCGCTGTTAAAATGGTTAGCCAAAGTCCAATCCTAACAAACACTCATGTCATGCTGAGTGGCTCAGGCCTTGTTGATCAGCTGTCAGTGACAGATTGTGACTTTCCAACCCTAACCCTGCAAAGAAGGCCCATTAACAGATGTGATAGGCTGATGTAGAAGTGAGATTATATACATGTTTACTAAATGTATGTATAAAAATAACATGTATGTGTGTGTCTCCCACAGGCTGCTGTCCTCCACCTCCCTGCGGCCTCTGTTCATGTTGAGTGTGTCCCTGTTGGGGCTTATGCTACTGGAGAGATGGAAGCCAAAGTTGCCCATCATTACTGGTGAGCCCAGGCCTTTGTGTAATTTGAAACTTCTCTGTTTCTCTGTAACTGTTGCTGTGCCAATTAAAATCTATATTTGTTTAACACGGTGACTTCACTGGATGGAGACGCCTGGTACGACTGTGTGAGGATTTACGTTCTATGTGTTGATGATCTTTCAGTGGAGACACATTAAAATATTCACACGCATGACACCAGAAAAGCCCATAAATCATCATGTTTTAAATCAGGAACTTTTATAATACATTATGTATTTTTAATTGTGTATTTTTCCCCTATTGCAGTTCAACATGCTGAGGCTCCCCCAGTACAAAGGTGTGTAGTGTGTACATGATAAACAGATTACATACTGTACAGTAATCTTCTCTATGACTTGACACTTGTGTCATCATTTCCTGAAGTAATATTGATGTGAATGGAAAAGTACCTGAATTTGCTCTCTTTGTTTATGACATTTGCCTTACATTTCACACCATGATGTCATCATAACTTATTGCAGGTCACCAGTCTGGTTCAGTCTGTCATGTGTGTCTCACTCCCTCCACTGTCATAACATGAACATACAATCCCGTGCTATCTCTCACAAAACATTTCTGGTCATAGTGAAGCACTTTAAGTACAGGTTTTAGCTTTTTTACAAGCACTGATTTTGTCACCCACTTCCTGTGTTTGTGTGTTTATTTTCTCGTTTGCATGCAGTGAAACAATGAGTGGGGAGCAGCGATTGCTCAGTATTCCTGAGCTCAGCCACCACCTGGCTGAGAGCTACCTGACCTGCTGTCTGTACCTGGAGGAGATGCTGCAGTACAAACAGCAGAACCACGGCAAGGTATGGCACTTTTGACTCAGGATGATGTGTAGGTATCATGAATATTGTGAACTTAAAAACAGTGTCAGAAGGTTCAAACACCCTAAATGTTTTGGTTAAATCTGTTACAAGAAATGGGTTTATTCTAAAAGCCTGGTAGTGGATAATTCTGTTAACATTAATGTGAAGGAACTGATTGAGAGCTGGTTAATTGGTACATTTATGTAAGCTTGATCAAGGACAACAGAGTTACATTACAACTGAAAACACTACTCTCTACTTCCAGACAAGAGTATTTAAACACTTACTACCTCCCAAATAAGGTTGTTCTTTACCGTTAGTCAGCACAATTATGCTGACTAACGGTAACTGAAGTCACGTAGACTGTACACAGGTAACATGCAATCCATTTTAAGAGGAGACCAGTCTGACCGTCTGCACAAAGCACAGCATATCTCCACCTGACCTTGGTTGCCATAGGACACAGCCAGCCTTATCAAGACAGCTGCGTAGACCAGCTAACCTCTACTGACCTACTGCTCCCAGGATAGAAGATGACAAGAGAATGACCAGGGGAATGCAAATAATTCCCCCACAGATCCAGATTTGTTTTAATCAGCCTTGTGCCATTTATCGACGGAAAGCATTGCAGAATGCAACATGTAAAAGTCCACATTTTCAACATTTTTGCTGACTCAATGACAAAAAAGATTGTGTT
This sequence comes from Scomber scombrus, assembly GCF_963691925.1. Classification (NCBI taxonomy): domain Eukaryota; kingdom Metazoa; phylum Chordata; class Actinopteri; order Scombriformes; family Scombridae; genus Scomber; species Scomber scombrus. The sequence goes on along the minus strand of NC_084993.1, from coordinate 8,718,839 downwards.
TACTTAACCGGCAGACTAAAAACCATGTAAAGTATGGAAATCTTCAAGGCACAATGCCAGCTGTCTGATCTCAGCTGCACACCTGCAGCGGTGATACTGTGTCACTTCCTGCTCTTGTTCCCGTTGAAAGTATAGTAAACTAATTCTGCTCATGTGGTCTGTTTCCCAGTTCTGTGCGATGATGTGCAGCGGCTGTTTTGTGCTTGCCGTGGTCGGACATTATGTTCCAGGAATCATGATCTCCTATATTATAGGTGAGCCACATTCTCTTATTATGTTCTGACTTCACACTGGATGTGTGATTACAATAGCAATCAACAGAGTAATTAAGTTTTATTGTGGTTTTGCATCGTTGTTACTTACTTACTAATGATCAGGAATCCTTTTAGTGCAGCATCATGTTTATGTAATAGGTCATGGTTGTATTTTAATAGTTTGCCACACATGGATATTTTTACATCAGCTGTAAATGTATCTCTTCACACCTCATTCACAGATCACATAACTGGATCCTTATTACAAAATCAGCCTTTTATGCTTGACTGCATCTCACTTTTGACACCTTTGAAGAATAAAAGCAGCCTTTTAAAGTTATCCATGTTTTGTCTGTGTGCCTGTTCAGTCCTGAGTGTGCTGCTGTGGCCGCTGGTGGTGTACCACGAACTGATCCAGCGGATGTACACCGGCTTGGAGCCAATCCTGATGAAACTGGACTACAGCATGAAGGGAGATACCGAACACCGCAAGCACGACAAGAGGAGTGAGTGCCGCTGTTACACCTCCTCATAGATTTAGGCCTCATTGATGTGTGCGTTGCTTTAGGTGAAACCGCTGCAGCCTTAACGCGTTGTGTTTTTAACATTTACACAAGACTCGAGGAGGAGGGGGAGGAGCTTGACTTTTGAATTGATGTAGATCACCCTTCATTCCCCTCCTGCTGATACCTAACCTCATGCACAAACTGAAAGAATAACAGCCATTGTAACACCACCTGTTATGCAATTGTGTAAATGAAACAGTATTTAATATCAAGAAAGTGTGATTAGAAGTTCCTCTGATTACATTTGTATCTATATCCCATGTTTCAACTACTGTATGTACCGTAGCTCATTCCTTAGTGTGTGTGTGTGTGTGTGTGTTTTTTTTAATAGAGGTGAAGAAAGAGATGGAAGAAGGGGACGAGCCAAGAGCAGAAACGGAGAGCGAGAGTGAGGAGGAGCTGTCCTGTTTCGCCCCGACGGTATGAAAAACTCAACCCGCGTTCATTTAATATAGAGTAGACTATTGTGTGTGTAGCAGCAGTGGAGTTGGGAGCAGGTACAGTATGTGATGTGGAGAATGAGTTGAGTCTCAGCCTTTATGAATGTGGGAATGGAGTAGATTTGTCTGAGCTAAATGGATCAAGGAACATCTTTCAAGTACTGCATCATCCCATTCAGTAATTTATGATGTTGATGTTATGTTAGGTATTCAGTCAGCCTGATTAACTGCTGTGATTCATCCTTTGCACTATGTTGGTTCATGTGTCAATACACACAATGATGGACTCTTGACCCCAAAGTTTGTTTTATACTTACACATTTTTTAAGGCTTTTTTTTTTAAACTCAAAGCATACCACAAATTTCTTTCATCTTCAATAGGAGTATGAAAAAGATAATATTAATTGGCAAGAGATTTAACGTCATCATCTCACAACCATTCTTCTATTGTGCGGTGAAGCGACTATAACAACGTGGTTTTGTCACTCAGGTGGATGTGAAGACCACGGCCCTGGCGATGGCTATCACAGATTCCGAGTTGTCTGACGAGGAGGCTTCCATCTTAGAGAGTGGAGGGTTCTCCGTGTCCAGAGCCACCACTCCTCAACTCACGGACGTCTCTGAAGGTAAATATCACTCAATGCGTCAATGTGACACTTGGATTTTTGCCAATGAAGAAATGGCGTCTTTGCTTGGGCGGCTGGTCAAAGGTTGGAATGGTTTCAGCGCTGGAGCAAATAGGAATACAAAACCTAGTGTGCCAACACAAAACTGGTGTTTTAGCTTTCAGCGTTTTGAAATTCATTTGCTTCATTTCCACTTTAAGTCCGAACTCAAGCAGAAGGAGCAGCTTTTACTGCATATTTGACATTAAGTACCGTACTTTCTTAAATAATAAATGGGTCATTTCTTCCGATTTCTGTCCTATTTTTGGACACAAAAAACTCAACAGAGTTTGTTTTTTTTTGCTCTGTCACCTCCTTCACAGATCTGGACCAGCAGAGTTTACACAGTGACCCAGAGGAGGCTTACCTGCGGGATCTCCCTGAGTTCCCCTCAGTTGAGGAGTTCCCATCCATCGAGCACAACCTGCTCCACTTTCCTCTGCGAGGTCCCACCCAGGGAGACGGAGCCCAGGCTAGTGCTGCATCAGAAGGGGAACCGTTGAGCCCCGCCAGCCTCCTCATCCAGCACCTCGCATCCCCGCTCCACTTTGTGAACACACACTTCAACGGACATGGACGACCACCTGGGGGCGAGGCGAGCTTGTTGCCTGTGCCATGCGCAGGTGAGGAAGCGGGGAGGCAGGGGGGAGACGGGAAGGAAGCTGAGGTAGCCCACGGTGCACAGCAGTCTTTGGAGGCCTTGAGCGAGGAGATAGTGAGCACGGCTATCTCGGCCGTGGTTCAGAACACTCTGTCAGCCCTGCTGCGCTCTAGCGAGGCCAGCGAGGAGCCCACCCTGGCTGAGTTCCTCCCCACCGAAACCCCGCCGAGCGCTCTGGAGACCTCCACTCAACCAACCACCGACACCACTGCTAACACTACAGTTACTACAATAGGAGCGCTGGGGCCTGACGAGGACCTGGACGAGGCGATAACAACAGAAAGCGGCGGCGGCGGCGAGGAGATGCCTGATGACACACTAGTTCCAACCGAGGAGGAGGAGGACTTTGAGCTTCTGGACCAAAGTGAACTGGAGCAGTTGGATGAGGGGCTGGACTTCAGCTCTGACAGACAGGTGGTGGGTGGAGCCTCAGGAGCTCCAGACACACCCCCATCTCCTCTGCATCAACCACAGTCATAGCTTCCCTGTTGCCCCCCCCCTCCTCTCTTTCCCTCCCTCCTGCCCTATCTCCAACTGTTTTTGTTTTTATTTGTACGTTAGAATGACATATACACGCATACATAAATACATACTGCTATATACAAAACATTTATCAAAGAGTTTAGCATTTAATACTGTTGGTTGGTGATTGTGTGGCAGATGGTTGAGATAACTATGTGCGGTCTGTTTTCACATAGCCTCAAATGACATGAGTGTGCTCTGCCTTGGTGCCTGAGATGTTTCTAGTCCAGGACCATCACATTATCAGGATCATCAGTTATTATCAGTGAAACAGCCTTCATGTGAATTCTTAAACACACAAATTATAACAGATGTTTTCTTTGTGGTATAAACTGCCTGCTGGCCTGATGAGAGCAGGTTTAGGGCAGGGTCAGGTTGGGTTAATAGTTAAAGAGACATTATTGTCAGGGGTTGTGCATTGCATTTTATATCAGGGCTCTGAGTTTAGCTCCATCATCTAGCATTAACATTTGCTTGATCATTCAGCAAACTGATCTCCCACTGTATAATCTCATGTCACAATAATGATACCTTTTCTGATTTGAACCCTTCCACTTTGTGTTCAGAGAGACGCAGATGTTTATCCAGATGGTGTTGGGGAGAGTGGGAGATGTTGGAAAATATAACTATTAATATATGCTATAAATTATTTAATTTAACGGTCAGTTGATAACATTTAATTGTTGTGCTGACAGGGAGTTCAAAGAAAAGTTTTAATCCCTTCAGTCGCCCTTAATGATTGTATGGTAAGAGTTGACACCATGGACACCCAGGTTTAAAAATGTAGTTACATATTCCCAGTTAGACTTTCACTTCATCCTTAATTCATTAGTCTTTCACTTGTTGCCTGGAAATGGAAAATTAAAATCTTTGACATTGTTGGATGTTGACAAGTAGTACACATACACATAAGTGACTTTGGTGTGGCACGATAAAAAAAGAAACTTTCCCAACTTTCCTTCACGTGATCGATGCCTCATTTTTGTTCATATTTGTGAGTAGAGTTTTCATTTCGTACATCATGTAATTGAATTTACTCTCGATCTCCAACAGGCTTCTTGTTAGAAAGGCCCGTCTATACCCAAACTATTTGTACATGTATAGTCATCACTGGGATATGTATATTTACCAAATAACCTTGTTTGTGCCACGACAAGTCCATGCATGCCATTAAAATCAAGCATGTATTTACCATGATCGTTATTTAAGGGCATTTGTCAAAAATAGCATTAATTTTATTGGAGTTGTTTTTGGGGTTGGGGTTTTTTTGGCAGTTATTGAAGAGACATAATACTTTAATCACACACATTACTTATCTGGCCACTGCTGAGGATTCATGGAAAAACTTTTGACATGGCAAAAATTGACAAGAAATCTAGCACTATGCTCGACTATATGAGGAGGCAGGTTTTGCTTTTGGAAGCCACTCAGCATCCAAATCTCAGGGGTGGGTTGTACAAAATTTGAATATACCATCGCAGAATATGTGTCCATATCCCGACTTGTCGTAGTGCACTGTATTTGTACTAATCTGTCCTTTTTTTGTTTGTTTTTTTCAGTCAATGCCTCCTTGTGTATAGTGTAGAAATGCTAAAAAGGAACGTGTATATTCTGCATGTAAAAAACAGCACTCTGTTAAAGGTCTCCTTGTCGACTGACAAAGTACTGCACAATTTGTGAGGAAAAAAAAAAGAATCAATTTGAATGTTTCTGTTTAAAAGAGCCCATTAAATTCAGTTGGTTTAATATTGATTTTCCAACAAGGGGAGTAAAAGTTTTTAACTGTCCTCATGTTTAAAACTACCCAGCTGTAAATGGAAACGGGTAGCAAGTGATAACATCAGATTTAGAGAAGGATATTAACAGACTAGTTTGTGTATGGTAGTAGTGTGTTTTATGCTTCAAATATTGCTTCTTGATCTATATAAAAAAAGCACTTACTGAACTGTACAATTTTAAAAAAGGAATATATTTTCTAATTTCTCCTTTTTCCATAAAGTACTCAGTTTGATCTTTTACATCTGAAAATATAACAGCTATGGAAGAGTTTCACGAAGCGGGAAAAAAAGATTTATTGTCGTTAAACTGGTTAAAAAAAAAGAGAAAAATTTAAAATAAAACTGCAACTCCACATGTGAAAGTAAGAGAATAAAAGAACAAACTGAAACAAACGAGATGTGGCACTGAAATCTATCTCATTATTTCCTTTGATTATTTTAAGCAACTTTTATGTTATAGTCAGCGTTGTCAATATGCAAGTGATTTTTTTTCTTTTAAGTTTACAGGAAAATCTTAACAAGAAGCAGTTTTTTTTTATGTCTAAGTTTCTTCTTCTTCATTCATAACAATCATGCCATTTTCTGATCCAAGTTCTTTTTCCTGGGAAAGAATAACACCATATGTTAAATGTGTTAACACAGAGCTATGAGAATATGTGTTGAGCACAATATTTTTGTAACTACACACGCATACCTGTCTGAGCTCACTTGCAGAAAGTTGGAGTCTTTCCTTCAGCTCGTCTCCAACAGTCGCTTCAAACAGCACCGACCACTTACCATCTGAAAAGGTTACTGGAACTGAAAGGACAACGCCATCTGGGAGATTGTTGTGGCCTACAAGTAGCAAAGTACAATCACATTTCACTGTTTAATCAGGAGTTTTATAGATATGAATTCAAGCTCAAACCGTTTCTCAAAACTTAAAATCTCATCCCTGTACATACTCCCCACTCCTCATTGTGTTTTCTGTGTTTTAACCTGTGCACAGCACGCCCAGAGAGAGGACCTCATCTGGACTAGAGGTGCCATTCCAAGCCTTTAGGACAGTGAGAATCCCGTTGGTGGCTGACATGGCAGCTCCTTGGCAGGTCTTGGAAACCACAGCTGCACGCTGACAGCGTACAAAGTCTTGAAACTCTGTCTCCAGCCATTTCCTGGAAGGGGAAAGAAAATCATTGGCTTTTAACGCAAATACCAGTGTGGGATGTTTTTTATCAGAGTGGTCAGATTGCTGGGTCATATGTAGGCTATTGTGCAATCAACACTGGCACTGACTGAAATCATGGCAGAGTATGGTTGGGAGGCACTTTTGTAATTTGACAGTAGACAAGAGCCAGACCTTATCATATTATGTTTGTTTTAGCCTGCTTAAGTGCCAGGTGGGTGGAGTTAACCAATGAAATGAAGAAGTAAAGCATATAAAATGAAATAACTCGTATTAGTCTAGAGTTTAAAACACACTATGGAATGAAAACTTAAAGAATAAAAGAATTATGAATACTTTGACTTGTTATCTAAATACCTATTTATCAAGATCCTGTTTTGTGTAACACACCTGTCATGGAAAACCTGTAGGACCGGTTGGGAAAAGAAAGGTGGTCCTTTGATTGGCCCATCATAGTTGAAAACTTTTGCCCTCTGCAGGTCAATGTAGAAACTACCACTGATGTTCCCCCACACAATGACATCTGTAATATCTGGAATACAAGAAGAAGAAGAGGGAAAGGTTCTTAATCTTGCATGAAAAGAAGACGATGCAAAAACACAGCTGGAATAAAGGTGAATATGAATCACCAAGTTGACAGAAATTACAACAACTACCTGAAGTCCTCACTTTCAACTTCTTTGCCATGATGGCCCTCGCTTCATTCTCCAGCTGAGTCGCCATGGTGACAAAGCGGCGGCTGTCGATGGAGCTTGCGTTGTTTAGGAGAAGCGAACACCTGAGGTTGACAAATGAGCTGCCGGACACGATCACCTTCACCTCCTTCTTGGCCCTTGCGTCAATCAGTCGTCCGTACTCTGTGTACAGGTCTGAGATTTCCTTTATCTTCCTCTTCTTTTCTTCCTCATCCTCATTCTCTGTATCATCAGACCACCACTCATCCAGCAGAAGGATGACATCTGCTTCTTGGAAGGCTTGTTCCAGATCTGTGTGAATGTCCACCTGTTCATAAATACAGTCAGGTGGCTTTGATTTCTTTCTGAAATGCTTCCTCGATTAGCATTTTGTAAAAATAAATAAATAAATTTAAAAAAATTCTGTACCTGATTGAGCAGAGGGAGTGCCAGGTCCTCCGTCTCCATCTTCAGCCACTGCAATCCCTCCTCATTCCCATCCAGATCCAGAAGATGGAGGCAGATTGCTGAAATTTGGGGGAACACCTCAGTGGAGAGCAGATTGGGGATCAGGATGTGGCAGGCTGGGCTGAGAGCACTAAGCAGGTACAAAACAACCAATCTGTTAAAGTAGCTGACCCACTAAAGATTTGAAACATTTCTATGAATCCTTAAGAGGAAACAAGTTTTTTCTTTGGTTCATGTTTTTGTAGACTGACCCACCTGCCGATCCATATCTGTAGTGGTTGGAAATGACTGACACGATGCTGCTCATCCATAATAAGGTTGATCTTGGTCTCCAGGTTCTCTGCTGCAACACTCAGCATTATATTTGTGGGCATGTCTGATGTGATGCTGTAGTATTCCTACACAAACATTGATATGAAGAAAGGCAAGTTTGGAAGGTGAAGCATAGGAATGTCACCCTCATCTTGAATTCAGAGTTTATTTATTTAGTTGTTTTTTTTAAATTAATTTATATCTGTACTCATTCAATTAACTTTTGGACACAATTTTCCTTATTAATCCAGGAGGCTCATAAGGTTTTGGTCCCTATTACAGAAAATATGGTCTTTTTTTTAATGTAGCATCAACAAACAATCTATTCACAAAGCCAGATTTCTTCTGACTACAATCTTAATCCATGATTATGTCTGCAGGGTATCTAAACCTAAACGATCTGTCTATTGAGAAACATTGTGGACAACATTACCAGATGATATAAATTGGTTTTCTCTGTATAATGTATGTTACATTATGCAGTTATATTTCTGCCTACCTGACAATGCTCCAAGAAGTCACTGAAGCCTCCTAAAAGCATCCCTTTGCCTCCTTGATCTACCAGCTCCCTCCAAATTAGAGGCGAATGCTCATGTTTCCAGCCATTTCTTTCACAAGTTGCCTCCAGCCATTCCTTATTAAAAGAACATCATAAATTACGAGAATGATACATGAATGATTTGTGACAGGAGAAAATAAGATCAGATTACCTTCCAGTCATCTGGCAGGATGGAGATCTTATGGACCGTGAAGTTTGGCAGAGATCTTCGAAGACTGTCTGCTAAAAGTTCCGCTTTGGCATAATGAGGGCAGTTTGTTTTACCTGCAGAGGATGACAATTGTAGAAATCAATAATAATAACGCGATGTTTATAAATGTATACTTAATAATAAAATGTAAAATCAAACTTTACCAGCAAGCACAAATTTTGCCATTCTATTTGGATGGCGTTGGTTGCTAGGAAACCAGGGAATCTGCGCTTATTTCTGTCCGAGGGAAACAACGCAAACAAAACATATGTGGGGGGGAAAAGTGCAGCGACTATGAGAGCTGTTGTCAAGACGTACATATTGGTTTTATTAACAGTAAATGTAATAATATATTTTCAATCATTCATATTTGTATTCGCAACACACATTGTTTTAAAAAATATATATATTTTTAATTTGACGGTGCGTTGTGTGGTCCGCTTACGAGGGGGACAAAATAAACCGGTGCACACATCAAGAAGCAGCGTGTAGGATTCAAGCTTACGTAAATTGGACTTTTTAGTGTCTCTTTTCGCTAAAACAAAAAAAAAACATTGTGTGTCAAATGTTACACTGTCCAGCAAGTGCCATGTGTTGCTCTGGGACAGTCTGTGTCCCTGCGGTTAGAGTAATAAGGTAGGGGGCGTCATTTAGCTATCATTAGCTACCGTTAGCTCGCCGCTGTTTAATAGCTTGGAGTGTGTGTTGACCTTGTGGGCAGCGTGCATTATAGTACAATATCTGTGCCAATTAAGCACGTAATTTAACCATAATTCAACAGTCTGTTTGGCCAAGAGTATACATTTTAAAACAGTTAATAATTTTGACGCTAACTAAGTAAGAGTTGCCATTACTTCTCTATCTCTATCATTTTGGTCTCCTAAACTATCAGTGAGTAATGTTTCAGTCAGCTTGGGTGACAGAGGAGGTCATAAGGTGGTCTCTACGCTTGTGCAGCCGCCGGTCTCTATGGAAACAGCGCAGTTTCCTAGTGACATCTTCAATCAAAGGCACATGCCTCCCCAGTCATCAACCAGCACACAGTTGGTGCTCAAAGCAGAGCCAGACAAGTCTATCTAGCAGTTGTGTAAGTTCAGTTAGGTTCTACTCACAGGGGACAATTCACAATGAGGATCTGGAAGAAAAGTTCTCACTGCCTGCTGAGGCCTCTTCTGAGCCAAGTCAGACCAAATCCCCTTTCTTGGACCACTTGCATCAGTGTGGCTCCCCTTGTGACGTGTTAGACCTCACCTGTAAAATCTCACCTACAGTCAGACATGTGAGCAACTGTCTGACCCAGATGTGGACCATCACCAAGAGGATGTCAGATGAGCAGCAGCGCTATGAGCTGCAGCTGATGTTTGAGCATCCTGCGTTTGAGAACCTGCTGCAAAGAGCCATGAAGAATGTGGTGCACATGCGAAATGAGGACCTGGCATACTCCCTCCTGGGTATGGTTAAACTGGGTGTGCCTGAAAGTAGCCGCGTGGTCCAGACTTTCCTCCGAAACTGCCAGGTAGGTTATGGACCAGCAGGCAAAGTTTTATTTGTTACTGTTTGTTGTTTCTTCATATTTGTTTTATCCTTCATAAACAGGAGAAATTGAACGACTTTGATGAGAAAAGTCTCTCCATCGTGGCCTCCTGCCTGGAACATATGGAGGACAGCCCCAACGTTGATGCACTTAAAAACGGCATGAGGTCGGGCTTGTCAAATTCTATATTTTGCTACATTTTTAGCACTTCTTTTTCCCATCATCTTACAGTGATGTGTAATGCTGTATTCTAGGTTGGTGATTGAGGACCGTCTTCCGAGCATTAAGAAAGTCATGACTCTCCAGATCATGATGCGTATGCTGGGGAAAGATGCCCCGTTTCACCTCAAACGGAAATTAGAGGTTGGTGTCACTTAAGCTTGATTGACACGACATTTAATGTTTATTTTAGTCATTATTTTGATTGACATGGGCTTAATATAGGCTTTTTTTTTTTACCAGTCACATCTTTTATTCCATCTGTTATGTACACTACTTCCTCCAGGGAAAGGCTTTATCAATGACGGATAAGTTCAGCCTTCCCAACAACCAGCACATGATCAGTACTCTGACTAAGATGGGCTTCTACTCCAAACCACTGCTGGACATCTGCAGCAAGAAGATAATAGGTAAAACCCTTCATGCTAGTTAAATAGAAAATGACTTTTGAATTATGGTCACAAATTGGAAAACATCTTGGCATATTTTGCAACGTTGTCAGTGCAGATACATTGTAATGAGCCACAGTAAGCTTAAAAATTGAATTATGCTTCTATTTTAAAGTTTAGCCAACTGCCTCATCACCTTTTTTGTTCTATCTGTCCTTCCTGCTAGAAAACATCAATAGAATCCCAGTCAGCAGATTGCTTACAGTGCTACAGTCCTACAGAGAGCTGCGCTACAGGGACGCTGATCAGCTCACTGCCATTGCAGAATACGCCGCCTCCATGATAGACATATGGAACAACAAACAGGTGCTGCAACACACAACTGTACTCTAACAAACATTTCAACGTCCCATGAGTCATATATGATCATTCAGAGGTCTTTCATACCTGCAATCACATCATAAGAGTAGGAACTGCTTTTCCAAGATAGCTCATATCACATATAACTCTAAATATCATCTTTCTGTGCAGGTAATCCTCTTCCTGTCCCAGTTCGAGAACCTCATGTTCTGTCCCACAGCATTATTGGAGGCGTTTGCCGAGAAGGTGATCGAAAACCCGGATGTTTTGACACTTAGGGACCTCCTCTGTGTCCTCAAGGTGTACTCCAATCTTAACCACGATCTCCAGCACCACAGACAACAGTAAGTCAGTCGCATGTCTTCCATCTTTTAAATATTACGCATACACAGACCATTGATGTTGTACAGTATACTTCTTTAAAGAGGCTACAAAAAGAAAATATTCCATCTTGGCCGCATTTCATGGTCTGGGTTGAACAATGGCTGTGTGGCTGGGGTTTAAAAACATGCAGCTTATTGCTTTAAGTTGTTGAGATTGTATTTCTAGGATAGCATATATCGGGCTATACCATCATAACAGTCAAGCAAATATATTGTAAACCATCTCTGATATGACCATAAGATTAGATCAAGTAAAGAGTAGGATAATCAAGAAACTGATGCACATATCCCTTATACAGCTATATAAAAAAAACTACTGGCTGCAAAACCTGATCTTTCTGCTGTGTTTCACCTCGCTGTTCCAGGTTCTTGGACAGTCTCAGCCGGGTTCTGGACTCCTATCTGCCCAAGATGTCTGGTTACGACTTATTAAAAGCTGTTTATTATCTGTGCCTTCTGGGCCACCTTCCCTCTGCACCACTGGAGAAACTCCTACAGAGTAGCACACTGGAGTCGTTCAGCACTACAGGTCAGACACTCAACTCACTCACGCATGCATCGTCATTTATTGTCTGCCACTTTTTTTATCTTCATCATCACTCATCCATCTTAACGTCCTCTATTTCTCTCCAGCACCCAAGTATCTCCAGAGCCAGGAGCGAATGTTTCAGACTTTGCACTTGTGCCTCCGTCTTGACCGTCCCGTCCTCCCTGTGCCACTGACCGTCCCCCCGTCTGTCCTCGGAGAGCCCATCTCCAGAACTTCGTCATTCAACCTGCCATGGCTCACCCAGTCCCTGCAGAGTGTGCTGGAGGACCAGGCAGACACAGTGCTACAGGAAATGATGGTGGAGGAGGACTTCTACTTCATAGGTAAAGAGATAAATATAGGGTTAAGTTAGAGTTTCAGGGTGAATTGTGACAGTTTAGGCTTGGGTTTATCCCTTCAAAAGCTTTCACTCTCTTTTTCTGTCTGTGCCTCTTCTTCTATAGGAAGGCTTTGAAAACTTGTCAATTAATCATATAAAAAGCCACAAGTGAATATAGACATTTTCAGTTTGTGTCATACATTTGACATTTACACCTAAATCAGTACACTGTGTCTGCATTTATCTCTCTAACTTGAAAATGGCTTCAGAATATATTTTCATCCAGTCTTGAAACCCTGATACTAGCAAGCAGCTTCGTGTGTGTGTGTGTGTGTGTGTGTTGACTCTCAGATGCCACGATCACCAAGCCTGTGCCAAACCAAAGAGAGACTGAAACGAGCAGCATTGCAGGAGTGGAGCGTTCACCAGCAGAGAGCAGTCAAAGGTAAGACATCTGCATCAGTTTGCAGTAGATAACATCACCACCAGACACAACCTTTAACAAATCTGCTGTGACATTTTTCTGAGAATTCTTTTTTTTTTTTTTAATCTAGCGTGGTCATATCATTTTGGGTTTAGTTTGATATTGTTGAAAGCAGGTACAGAGGATGTTCGGGCTTTCCATTCTGATAACGTCAGGCATTGACGCATGTTGTTATAGCAACTATCAAAATCTGATCCCACAATTTTGCACACAACATGTCTAAACTTTGAATAAGACTAAGAATAAATAAAGTGCTCTTCATGTATTAAACGCCACATCCCATTTTAAACTCATTTAAAGGTGTGAGATGGGAAAATAAGCTTCAGATTAATCTTTTAGGTCAAGATTCAGTATTTATTTGCATTTCAACACATGGTTGTTAAGGAAAAAACTCAGAAACTTAAAAGAGTTAGAGAAAATGTTTATCCACTCTGATCACTCTGAACGAGTCACTTTAACACAAGTTTTTCCATTTTCTAAAGTTGTGTCTGTACAGTTCATCTAGTTTATTAACAATCTTTGAAATAGTTTGGATGTCACCTTGCATTGACTCTTTATACCATCTTCTCCTTCGTGCCATTGTATATGCGTTTTATTTCCTTCCAACTCTACATCTCATTCCAGACATTAATCATACATGTAGTCATTTGTCTCATTTATGCACACACATATTGTTTGTTTTGATTCGGTTTTTAGTCATTCAGTGCTTTAACAGAATAGATTTCTGCTGAGCCTGATGCTGTATTTTACTCATATTCAACCAAATGGTTTAGATGATGTGATGTGCTGAAACAAATGGTTTAGATCAGTGGTCTCCAACCCTGCTCCTGGAGAGCTACTGCCCTGCATGTTTTAGGTATCTCCTCACTCTAACTCGTTATCAAGCAGCTGAGGCTTCTCAAAGGGCTTGATAACGAGTTGATTATTAGAATCAGGTGTGTTAGAGTGAGGAGATACCTAAAACATGCAGGGCAGTAGCTCTCCAGGAGCAGGGTTGGAGACCACTGGTTTAGATGATGTGATGTGCTGAAACATAAATAGAAATAAATGTGTGATTTGTTGTTTATACTGTACAATTCTTGCTCTGATCTAATAACTTTATGCTTTAAAAAATAGAATTGAAATTTTTTTTTAAAGATTAATTAAAAATATAAAATACAAGAACTGACTAAATCTATTAAAAAATGTATAGTTACCCTGCCGAGTAGAGATGTGTATTTATGCATGTGTCATAGGAAGCCACACGTACGAAGCACTGTCTTTTTGACAATAAAGCCACAATCCACTTCTCAGGTTTCATGATGTTCTCCTAACCAAACCTCCACATTCATCCTGTCATACTTGTACCTAAATTCAAATTTTGACCTTTTAATGCTGAGAAACTCTTGTCTCGATGTCTTAGAATCGCAGTAATTTGCACACCTTACTCTGCATTTTGCTACGGTACATCCAATCCCCGTGGTCCTCTGGCTGTCAAGATTCGCCATCTGAAGATCCTGGGATATAATCCTGTCCTGGTGAGTCACACCATCAAAGTTTTGGCTCGTTTATCAGGTGTTTTGATGATAACATTTCTATACTTAAGAATTGTTTTTCTCACTTTGTTTTCTGCCAAAACCTTTTATAGCAATTGCACTCATACAGTTAAATTTCATAATTGGTAAAACTCATATAGTAATGGAGTATTTATCTATATATTTGGGAGGGAAAAACCCCCAAAAATGATATTTAAGTAAATAAATGAAGCTGACATACATTCAAATGTTTTACTGCTGCTAATGGAAGCAGTGTCGGTGTTTACAGAAGTTTACTCTGTCCTAATCCTAATCTCTCCTTTCTCCAGCTTAACGAAAAGGAGCTACAGTCCGTGCCTGAGGAAGAGAGAACAGATTTCCTCAGGGTACGGATCTTTCCAGAACACCTAAGATCAGACACACAATGGAAAGAAGAGCAACTGGGATCATGAGGACAGGTGGCAACAAAAAAATAGGAGCCAAGAGCTGTACCTGTGAAATCATGATGATGACACAGCTTCTGTCGGGGCTGTTTAAAGCTCTGCAAATGATAAAGAAGACATAAATATATTGAAGTATTTAAATAAATTGTTTTTTTGTGTGATTAAAGTGATCTTCTGCGAATCATTTTAAAAGTTGGGTCATTTTTCATTGCCAGTAGTAATTGTATTTTAACTCTACATAAAGAAAGAAAGTACAAAGGGTAGTGGTTTGCATGCAGTGAGTGTGGGAATACCAACTTGAATAACGGCTGAACCAAATGTTTCCGCTGGATTTACAGTAAAAAGCCGCAATTTCGATGAAGGCAAAAGCTGAAATATTTAAGTTATCCCAAAGTATTCCAATAAAACTTGTATGAGAGCCTCCGAATAGCATTTTCTGTCAAAGTCCTTAAATGACTTACAAACCTAACAGAAAGAATTAGTTAATCTTGACACTTGCGGTAGTTGATGAGTAAGACTATGCTGCCGAATGAAACCAACAAAACCAGTGTGTGCGTTTGCAGTAAGTGCACAGAAACTGCAAGGTGAGCAAGGTAAATGTGGAGTCTCTTTGAAGCTGCCACATCTGCACAAAAAAAGCACGAGGTAGGGGAGAGAGAAATGGTAGAGGGAGGAAGACAGGAAATGGTGCAGATTGTTATTGTTTAAAGTGTTGGTGTCTCCTTGTGTATCTGGTTCTGATCAACCGCCGCAATGTTAAACTACGCTCTGATGTTTATGGGTTTTTTTTGTTTTTCTTAGTGATAAGGGCACAAACTGGAAAGAGTGAGTTATGTGATGTTAGTCAGTGTATTTATATGTTGTTGTAGCTTTTGTTTTGAAATTGTGACCGCTCTTCTCCGAATGAGGTGACAGTGATTTGCAACGTTCATGTACCCTTTGAGTGTGGTTAATTCCCCTCATTCAGACAGCCTTCTGTTTCAACCACAAAGATAGGGGTTCCAAGTGTGTGTGTGTGTATGTGTATGTGTATGTGTATGTGTATGTGTGTGTGTGTGTGTGTGTGTGTGTGTGTGTGTGTGTGTGTGTGTGAGAGAAACAGGCAGAGTCAGTGAGTGAAACAGGAAGCGAGCAAAACCGATGTTGGGTAAGTTATTTTTACTGTTTTCATACAACCACATCTGTAAAAAAGGGAAAAAAAGAAAAGGACCTGCTACTTCTGCTGTGTAGACACAAAACAACTATGCCGATTAAAACAAGACACACTAAACAAAACGAACCTCACTCATATATAATATTCTGGTCAGAGAAAGCTACTACGAGGACACCACCTTCTGTTTCTATGGAGACAGCTGATGGGGATAACTGCAGGGTCAAAGGGTCAGGTGATGGACAGGTGATCAAAAGTGTCGTGGTATAGGATTCTCTAAGCCTCTCTTCCTCTTGCGATCCTTGGGTGCTCTGGGTTTGGTGTTCATGTAGTCACTCTGGGAGTCTGAATGCCGTAGCTTGATCTGTAAGACACATGAAGACAACTAGAACAACGGCACCATGTCTGTCTGCCCTTCTAAGAACTTGGTATTCTGAAGGGAAGTTAACATTTTCTCATTTAAAAGTGGAAAAAATGGATAAATACAATTTCCACAAGCAGAATTAAAATCCTGGCAAAGAGGAGAAAAGTTTTTAGATCATCTTGATTGGAAACTCTGAGACACAGCTATTTTAAACTTAAATAAGATAGAATACAACAGCTGGGGTGGAAAATATCTAAATTAACTTAGGTTTTACTTTCAATTCTCAATAATCATCAAGTGGTTCAGTATTTCTAAAACACTGAATTGTGAAGCCATGTCATGAAGTATGTGGCTAAATTTGCTACCAGTGAGAGCCAAATTTAAGACATTAAGCATTTTCAAAATCACAAGATCACTAAAATATGAAAAAATATATATATATCATATATAATATGAAAGGAATGAGAAGAAAAGCACATTTTGACTGGAAGAGAACTTTAAGATATGATTTCTGAAAATATTTCTTGGTTGAAGGCTTGTGGGAAGAAGGTCACAGTATGTAAACGTTTAGGTGTGGCTCTATTGTAGCACCTCACTTCTACTATATTGTCCCACTGTAAAAAGTTCACACACTGTGGTTTCAGGTGGTATTGTTTGGTGTGAACTTTGTAACCCCAAATGAACTGGAAAACAACAGATTCAATTTCACATTTCTAAATTGCTTCTTTTGCATAATCCAGTGTGTTAAAGGGACAAAGAATTAATAAGAAATGACTTTATAATGATTATACTCTTTAAATATTGTATGTGTTTGAGAAATATCTTACATAGTTGAGCACAGCGATGATGGTGACGACTATGCTGTAGATGCAGGTAACTACAACCACAGAAATCCAAATCCAGTGAAGTCTGTGAACTACATGTTTGATTTCACATGGTGCAGGTTTTACCTTGCATTGGTATCCTAGGGGAAAAAAACATAATCAGAAATTATTCAGTGTACTTTACTGTATGCAAAAAAAGTATAGATTGTACCTCTTAGGAATTCTTACCCTGTACAAGCACCAGGATCCTCAAAGCAGATGCATCGTTTATATAAGGAGGAGGGTACGTGACCATGCCCTCACATCTGTAGATACCATAGTTTTCGGCAGTCACTCCAGTGAGGATGAAAGCTGACGAATTATTTCGCTCAAGCAACACACCCATGCTGGTGTTTAATTTACAGTTTAAAGCGTTTTTTCCAAGGCTGCATGTATGATTATGAATTACTTTTTCGTCCTTAAAAAGGGTATATCCAAAGTCTTCACCAGTCATATCCGGGCAAGGAATGGACACATTGTGTTTGTCAGGTATACAGACAGTTTTCAGCTTGTCTGTGGAGATAAATGTGATAGTGATTCAGGGTGTGAAGTGCCTTAATTACAAGTGAAACAGGTTTTCCTTATCATCATTCACCCTGTCCTTACTGGCTAATTAAAAGATCCGCTTCAAATGCACTTTTACTGTCATTTTGCAGTCATATTGTGCAAAAAATGCATTTGAAAGTTTATCTGAAGCACGTATGAAGCTTCAGCAGTCTGAGTTAAGTGGATATCTGCCACAATTACAGTCTTTTTAACATCAAATTCCCCCTCTCTGGGTTTTATTGTTGATCTGTGGTGGAAGTATAGTAACAAAAAGAGGGACTTTGGCACTAAAAAGACTGTAAAAAGCCTCATATTCAGAAAATATTTAGATTCACTTTTAAATACACTTTTGCACAGAAGGAGGACTGTGGATTTTGTCCCCCATCCCTTACATTATAAATGCATTATGAACGGATCTTCTGATGGTCAGTATGAACAGGAATGATAACAGAAAATAAAACCTTTTAAATGGTCAATTAAGCTCTCGACTTTTGTTTCAAAGACTTGAAAAGTTGTGAAATTGTCCTTTGAAACACTGTAACTTTAAAAATAAAAGTGAAACAATGTACTAAGCTGAGAGCTACAGAAGTTACAGTGGCTCAAGTCAGGATGCTTGTCTCATTGTCTGTAACCAACACCAGAAACCTTTGCAAAGGAAATGACTTCTTTACAGCTACAGCTCCTGCAAAGATTGATTTATTTGCATTTAATTCCCCTAACTGAAATTCAGGCTTTGAAACTCGTCATTTCACAGCAACTCCACCCCCACACGGAATTTGTTCAATATCAGCACATCTAGGCACATTAAACCTGCCTCACATTTCACAGTGAAAAACAGACATTTGCCATGTGAGTGGCATACTTGAGTCAGGCACTGACTGACTCAAGTATGCCTTCAGGTTGTGGTTTTTTTTTAGGCGCTATAGCTGCTGCACGGATTACAGTTGAAATAGACACTTTCAGCAGTCTGTGTGAGAACAGCTAAAGTTCTGGCACATCCTATTTTTGTGGTATCTGCTAACTGTTCATATTAAGATGTTTTTCAACTCAATAATACATGTATTCAACAGGCATTAGGAAACTATACAGAAAGTGTAATTTTAGGTAGTAATAAACAGATAAACAGTCAATAACTGAGGATAAACTGACTTTAAACTACATATCCACTGCTGTAATTACACAATCTATCATCCAAATACATTGATACTCAATTTTCTACTGATTTTGCAAATGTAAACCTCAGTGTGTGTTTACAAGGGAAACCGAACAGTCCCACTCTAACCACATAGTGCACAGTAAAGTGTTTTCACTGTCATAGTGTCAGAGAAAGATTAGTCACTATAATGTAAATTGAAATTAGTCCAAATGATTCGTTTCTTTTTTCTGGCAAATAGAAATTTCAACCAAATTATTTCAACTTTTAAGTAATCACTACTACTTGCGTACTATATACTCAATATACTAAAACATACCGATACAAGCTAGAATTCTACAACTTACGTTTGCAGATACTGGTGCTCTGAGACTGAGATGCATGCAACAACCTGCAGCCCAGGAGGATCACGAACATCCAGCAAACACTCATCTTCATCTTTTGCATTATTGAGCGTGCGAGTCTGCTTCCAGTGGAGTGATGCTCTCGAGACCTGTCCTCATCACCTACAACTTCAAGCTCCTCCAGCAAAACTTCATCAACTGTATGCTGCAGAGAGATCTGATTCGTTACCCCGATATCATCAGCCCTGGTTGCATGCGTGCGTCTTTCTGACTGTACTGCATCACATCCTCGATCTGTCTCAACCTGAATCACTCCCACAATGTTGCTGCGACTGAAGATCACACACCCTCCCCTGAGGGAAAACATCCTGTGGCAGCAAACGCCTCCTCTTCTGAAGTTTCCGCTCTCTCCCAGGGTGTATGACCTTTGATACCCAATGTTGTATTTTATGTAAGACTGTGTTCGTTTAGACCAAAAAGTCATCAGAGGAAAATACTGTTCTTATTATCTGTCCTGGGCACAAAAGTTCAGTCTTTTTTGTAAGTTTTTAAACAATTGTGGCAATGTCAGCTGCACTGTGGTGAAGGGGGTAACACTTTGTAAGAGGGGTACAAATCATATACTTAGGTAATGTTTAACTAATATATGACTCATTATTATTTAATAGATAAAGGAATGCAGGATGTATCGTGAATGCTCTTTATCAAATGATCAAGTCACTTTGACTTTATGTGATGAGTTCACACTTAATAGATCGTCAAAAAATAGCATCATATTTCTATGAGAATACACACTCAGTTGTCTGGTTATTAGGGAGGCCTATAGCACTACTGATGAGCTAAAACATGTCTGATCACTCTCTTCTAATTTGTCAGTTGGTACCTGCTACATGATTGATTGATTGATTGATTGATTAAGATTAATCAACTTCATAAATTAAACAAAACAAAAAAAATCTAAAGGGTAGCAGGTTAAAGTGAAAACACTAATTTCCAACATGGTCCCAAGATGCTAAAAGACAAAGAAAACATAAAGAAAACACAAAGACATTCAACATAAAAAATACAGTTATGGAATCCAAAAACACATTACAACAATTTAAGAACCAGAAAATAACTCCCACATCAGAAAACAAAGACAGCTAAAGTAACAGTGTCATTGCAGATTTCATTAGAAATCTGTTGCCCTGTTTCATAAAAAAGTCCTAACCTGACTTCAGTAAGCTCCTCTCATCGGAAAAAACTTGATGTGTACCTGGAGACTCAGGTGTCACAACATAGCACCAGAGTAAAAATGATGATGTTGGTTTTAGTGCATCTTTGCCTCCACTGCTTTCAACATCAACACAAATAAAAACAACAACTCATTTTCCACCCATTATGTTTTTACACCAAATGTGTCAAAAATTCCACTAGGTCTATTTTCATAGAAATATGAAGCAATATTTTTTTTTATTAAAGCAGCTGAGCACATGCATGATCCTGAAATAAACTTTTATGTAAGAGAAAACCAGCTCATTTGGTCGTATATTAATAATTATATGAAAAAACGTGAATTAACATTCCTTAAGTGATGATCTATTAAATGTGAACTAATCACATCACAGCAGCAGGAATGTATGATAAATCCTGTATTGATTAATTCATTCATTTAATCATGGGTCATGCTTTAGTTAAACATTACTTAAGTATATTATTTGTATCATTACAATACAAGTGTTACTGGTAAAGGTGTTTGTTGAGCTAATTTGTACATTAATGCTATCATTGTGAAGGAACATGAATTTATGTGACATTCTAACATGGAGCACAAGTGGGCACTAATAGACAGATAATAGAAAATACTGTGTTTTCATTGCCATTGTATTTTGCCAAATTGTATTTTCTGCTCTGTAGCTGTACGTGTTCAGGCAGTATGAGGAGAATAATTTTACAGCCACAGACGGAGGTCGAGTGAGTTGCCAGAAGTGCAATGACCCAGTGTACCGCATGGAAAGGTTCAATGAGCACAATGAGACAAACTAAACAGATCAGGTTTGAACTGACATTTTGTGTCGCTGCCAAATGTTTCATTACCTCACACAAAGACAAAGAGAGAGGTGAACAAGAAACTCTGTGTTCTGTATGAGTCACTGAGTAAAACACATGTACAGTGTTTAGATCCGTCAGTGAGGAAAAAAAGGTGTTTGTGCTGCCAGCCATGAGAGAAAGTAACAAGACCGGGGCTGTATCTACACCAGTGGTTCTCTAACACACACAAACACAAATGAGACCAGGGTGCCCCATCTGAAGATTTTTGCTTTTAGATGTTTAATTACAGAAAGTGCATACAACCCATGGCCAAAACAGTCAAACATTCTGTAATTGTGTTATTTATGATCATTATATTATAATTATAGTGATAATAAATTATTCCCCTTTTTGCTGGGGACCACTTGGAACCCCTCATGGACCCCTAGGGGTCCCCGGACCCGACTTTCAGAACCACTGATCTACACAATAAGTTTGAGGTGAAGGTGCAATAGCTTTCTTGCTCCACTAGATGGCAACAAATCACTTTATTTTGATCAGCCTGTTGATTACAGTTTACAAACCAGGTGTGTGTCCATTTGCCACACCGGTTTTTAATTACAACAATGTTTCACTTCAAGGTTTGACAGTTCAAAGTAGGATTATAGTTTATGAAAGGATAGAAACGTTTATTTTATGTGTGTGGTGTAGAATTTCCAAAATGTTGTCTGTAATTCTAACTCTAAATAAATGAGAGGTCAGTAATTCCGTGTGTCCATATGGAGGACGCGCAATAATCTCCTAATCTGGAACATGTCCTTTTTGTCTGGTGGTGCTGAGCATCAGCATGAACCCATGCAGAGCTCCTGTGTGCTTTTAATGTGGCTGCTTGCTTCACTCAACTGCTGGAGTCTGATGCTGCCTTCATCGCTTTTCAGAGAGTCCTACATTTCACCGCACACTTATTACATTTCTCATTCATTTGCTTTTTAGGTGACGCAAAGTGCCCATGTAACAACGTTTGTATGTTGCTTTATTGTAAAAAAAAAAAAAAAAAAAAAACACATTTAAAAATAAAATAAAAAAGCAGCACTGAATGACTTTGCACTGAAGCAGCTAGAATAACAGGATGAAGGTGGGCAAATGTTGAAGCAAATAATACGCAGGAAATTTATCAACAATGTGTCGTTTGATCAACTCGGGCAAGCCTGAAAAACACCCCGCTTCCATTTCCACTCTTAAAGGCAGCTACTTCATTCTCCTCTCTGATTCAATCCCTATTATAAGATATTTCCCACACGCAGTGAACGTCGCGCAGGTTCTGGGCTGGACAGGAAACGACGGAGAGGCGCAGCGTGTCTCCTCCTCAGCAGCTCCAGGAGAGAAGAATGGGAAAGAGGAATGGGATTGTATATGTAGACGAGGCAACGCGTGAAACATGAGGACGACGGGCAGTTTTTAAGTAGATTTTTATTTAATTTAAAAAAACATATCTTTCACCAGGAGTTCCTCTTCTTCCTTTCTCCTTGAGGGTTGTGAGATTTGCTCCCATTAGGGAAAACACAGGAGGAGGAGGAGAGGAGCCTCTTTGTGAATCCCATTTGTGACTGTAAGTAAGATTTTAATTCACATTATTTTTGTACTCTTCCTTATGTAAAAGCAAATTCCGACACTGAAAATATAAATCATCAATCAATAAATATCAGTTATCATGTTATATATGCCTGCACTGTTCACTGCTTTCAGTTATGCCCTCTGGAAAGAAGACGGAGCCGTATGTTTACTACAAAACCACAAAACAAGCCATTCATTGGTGATAGGCTATATTATTGACTGAGTGTGGTGTGGCCGGCTGTTTGAATGGTGAGGGGGGGGGGGGTTAATTTGTACCCCCTATGCGGCCATTGAACAATCCCTTTCTTGGGGGAGAAAGGGTGCGCAGCGTTTTTGGGCCGACTGGGAAAAGAGCCGCAGCTTTCATGATGGCACTGACAATTGGAAGTCTATTGTTGTGATGTATTTGTTACTTGTGTTGGTAAAGCCGAGCCCTTCGTGGCCGATCTGTTGGGAGCAGGAGGAGGAGGAGGGGGGTATGATTTTTTTTAAAAGCTCATTTTCTTCCCCCCTGCATCTGTGTGAGCAGAAGAGATGTACAGTCTCCACCCTGTTCAGCTGCTGGTAATGGCCGATGCTTTTTGTCGTGCTAATGTTTGTATCCTGCTGGTGGGATTATGAAATGCCACATCTCATGTCTTTAAAAAAAAAAAAAAAAAAAATCAGCCCCTACATAAATATATATATAATCAGTGATGTGTGTGTGTGTGTGGGGCTGGGTTCACGTCATTATTAGCCACCTCGTTCATTGCAGCTCCTGAACTGTGTTTTAATTCCCTTTGTTGGGATGAGGCCACCGGCTGCAGGTTGGATAAAGCCAGTTTGACCAGTGGCTATTCCCAGTTTAATACCTCCCTTCCACTCCAGCCTGTAGATATGCTGCTAAACTACACGGAAACAGCGATGGATTTGTAGTTTTAATTACAAAGTGAGCCCAGTGGAAAAGTTAAAACATTGTATTTACAAGAATATGCAAGTTAAGGCACCCATTGACTAATAACATATTCTAGTGATGTAAACAGTCCCTCTAGAATATGCAAAACACAATGTAATAATAATGTTTCAACAAAAATGAATGAAGTTACTTTTTACGTCATAAATCGAACAAAAATCAAAACAAATTTATGGCATGTGTAAAAGTTTGGGCTCCCTACATATTCAGTATGTAGTAACACTCCCTCTGGCAGTTATTACAGCTTGTAACTGTTTTGTAGCCAGTTAAGTCTTTTAATCTTTTTTTTTATTCTCCCATTCTTCCTTGCTTAGGCTTCTCCAATATTCTTAGGCTGTCTTACATGCACAGCTCTTTCAAGGTCTTCCCACAGATTATCAGTTATGTTTAAGTCAGTGGACTGTGTTTAGGATCCTGTTGTACAAGTCGTCCTCTTTTCAGCTTCAGATAACGTGATGTTTGCGTCCAGACTGTGCTGGTATTGAGTGGAACCCATTCGTCTCTACGGCCATGCAATCTTTCTTGTGACACTGGCTGAAACACAACCTCAAAGCACGATACATCCATCACCATGTTAACGGTTGTCAAGGTGTTTTTTCATGCTGCTCCTTTATTGCTGATTGTGTCCAAAGAGTTCTCTCGGACGTTAGATGTTATAATGGGGACGCACGTTAGGTTTGTCTTCTACTGACTCTTCCATGAAGATGTTGTTTATGGTATGGTGCACCACCACTCCTGAGTCTGCTCAATCTTCATGCAGCTTGTTTGTAGTAAATGGTGGTTTGGATTTGCCTCTCACCAAAGGAGCAGTTCTCTCTCCAAGAGGTTTCTTGGTATGATTTTGACCTCCATAGTTTCCCCAAACCAAATTACATTTCCCATTGTGGAAAGCTGATGAAGCATTTGAAATTGGCACCAGCTGATATTTCCTAATGACAATTGTTGATATGCTTCTGACATATAAGTAACCATGTAGAGCCTGTTTACATCTTTTCAGTTTGCATACATCTTTACACTTTGCTGCTGCAGCTTTACTGGCAGAAATAACTCCCAAAACAACAAGTCTCTCTCCACTGAGGTCAAACTACGTTGCCCTTTCCAGCCGGAGCTCTTCTGACATTAACACTGGTGAGATAATGACCCTTGACTGACATTGGGGTTCAAAGGTCATTTGTAGGGGCTGCACACCATGCCACTGTCTGGCTGGCTGCCATATGAGCCCAGCTTTTCCACCCAGTAAACATTCCCTGTGCCGGTACTATTTGCACTGCCAAAGTTATATCTCTTCAGTTCAGGGTTGAATACAGCAAAACAAACACACACACACACACACACACACACACACACACACACACACACACACACACACACACACACACAAAGCCACTAAGAAGAAGCCACTTGGCCCAGCCTTTATTCCCCACAGTGGCATTATAATAGACCGTCTGTGTCCTTAAGGCACGCTTGATTTGCATCCACAAAGCACTAGACTCGAAGCACATTATTCTGGGCATGGAGACAGTGCAGCAACAATGCGACCCATTCGCTTACAGTGCAGTTAATGGGTTGAAAATAACTACTGGCCCTCTGGTCGCTCCCCCTTGGGCAGATGCCTTTAAGCTTGTTATACTGTTGTTTTTTTTCTTTTGCAAGAGGAAAATAGCAGGAGTTTGGAGTCAGATATCACTCATTGTCTAGTTTTTGAGGCATAAAAGAGGGCAGAAAACGCGTGATGCCCTCAAGCACATCTGGAAACCCCAGCAATGTGATGTTTTTGTTCCTGTGGTCATTGTTACAGCGGCTCTGTTTCCTGTGTTGCTTCCAATATGTGAATGTGTTTCTTAATTATCAGCTGGTTATGTGAAATGGAAGGTTTGGAAATATTTGCTCTGGTTTTTTTTATGTTAGAAGTAGATTTGAGAGTTATTTTAGGCCTGCGGCTAGATTCCAAAAGACACGGTTGTATCAATATCATGTCGTGTAAGTTCAGCGAGTTCATGTTTGAGTTAGCATCGTTATTCATATCAAATTCTCGCCAAGAACTACAAGTTTTTGTGACAAACGAAGACATTTAATCAACTGAAAGTAACAGCGGACACGCACCGCATGTATTAGGATCATACTATAGCAACAATGTTTTCTCAATAGACTCAATTGCCCTGAAGTCACTCACTGCTTCCAGGCTGTATGGTATACAGCTCAGCCATAAAAAGCTCTGTCATGGATTAAATTTCCAGCCACAGAAGTAAAACATATGTTAAAGAGGAGCGTGTCATTTCACTGCCCCTGTTTAAGTGCACATGTCAGGAATTTTTCACTGTCATCTTTCTTTCTCAAGGCTTTTTGAAAAGAGAACCCAGAAAGAGTGTGTGTGTGTGTGTATATATACTTTTTGGAAGAAACATCAGCTTAAAAATAACCAGAAACATGGTTTTCTCATTCATCCGCTCTGTCGTGTTTTGCCAAAAGAAGGAACGAAGAAGAAAAACCTTTTCTGCTTTTCTTCCTCCATCCATCCCTCTGCTCCCTTTCATCCATTTTTTTGTGTACGCTTGATTTCTTTAGAATGTAGTTGATTAGATGAGAAAAACAGTTGTCAAAGAAATTTTGGGTTTGAAGAATGATCCCCAGAGACTGTGTGTGTGTGTGTGTGTGTGTGTGTGTGTGTGTGTGTGTGTGTGTGTGTGTGTGTGTGTGTGTGTGTGTGTGTGTGTGTGTGTGTGTGTGTGTGTGTGTGTGTGTGTGTGTGTGTGTGTGTGTGTGTGTGTGTGTGTGTGTGTGTGTGTGCATGTGTTAGCATCTTCTTCGTGCTAGTCTGTCAGCGTTTCCTTGGCGCTGTCGTGCGAGTTGCAAGGGCCTTGTCAGACCTCCGCCTATCCATCCACCCACCCACCCATGTCCTTGGGCATGAGACTATCCTGCACAAAAGCTCCAGAGATGATTGGGGGGGGGAGTAGCAATGGTGGCTGGTGTAAGTTTACCCAGGTTGTGTTACAGCCAGGGGTGTAGGTGGGTAAAGGAGGGTAGTGGGTGGACGCCACTTCAAACGCAGCCTTCAACAAACCCTGACGGAGAGCCGGAGGGGAGAGTGTAAGCTGATATTCCCACGCAGGTAGCAGGCACCTTAGCTCGGGATGAGCCCTGGAGAGTAGACGGGAGTGGCGGGGGAAGCCACCAGCTGCAGCAGGGCCCAGCTCCTCGACGCCAAACAAGATGCCACATCACGCCTGTGCTGTGTGCAAGTGAAAACGAGAGCGAAAGTGTCCATGTCTCATTCCACTCGGGCGTGCCCCCCTCCTCTTGTCACAGGCATGAGGTCCCAGCCTGTATAGGGCCTTGTTCTGGTAACATTTTGCTGACCTTTGGTGGCAGCTGCCCCTGCCATTTGGAAACAAAGACAAATGGCTAGCCGGCCCGCCTGTAGGCTGCGAAAACTCTACTGTTCCAGATAGCGAGCCGCTCTTCCTGTTGGCCTTTTTGTACATACTTAGAATCTTATATCAATGCCCTCTCTGGCAGGAAATCAGTTGTTCAGCATCCACATGCGGCCTTTTCTTTTGAGATGATTAATTTCGATTCTTTGACAAGGATAAGGCTGCGCAACCTTAAAAACTTGCGCACACACTTTCACTTGCTTTGTTTTCTATCACTTTTTTCCCGGCAGCAGGAAAAGTAGCTTGTGCTAAACCTATAAATTCTCTATCTCCAGCTGCACTACTGATTGGAGCAGGCAGAAGGAGGGCACCCTCCTCTCCTTTCAGGGCAATACATGATCTGGGTCCTCGTTCAGCAGGTGCACTGAAGCGCACAGGCGTGCACACACCGCTATATAAAGACAACTGAAGATATGCACGGCAAGGATTGACCTACAATTCACATCTCCTTGCCATGTTAGCTCTCATATCTGTGCCATTGGGTGAAAGCTTTCTCCTGAAGCATTCTGCATGTCATAATTTTTTAGTTTGAAAGAGAGTGCGAGAGATTTTGAGTGAAGAAAAGTGGCTGCATTGAATTTTCTGGTCTATTGAAGCCCCTGTCATCTGAGAAAATAAGACCTCTGCTTCATTTACATTGGATGTGTCCCTGTGTAAATTGTATGCATCAGTAGAAAATCAAGTCTAGAAATAAGTTCTATGATTTAGAGCGGCTGATGTCATAAATGGAGTTTGGTCCACCTTTTCAATTACGTAAGCACTTCTGTCTCATGTCAACTTTTTCCATGATCTATTTTCCTATATTTGATCTGATGTGCCGTGATACTCGCCCAGCCTGTTGCATTGCTCATTCATTTATCATCACTTTTTTGTTCGCCACGTCTTTCACTGTGCAGTTTGTTTAAGCAGCTTAGGCAGCTATTAATCAGTGTGACTTTGACAATGGCAGGTGGCTGATTCTCACCGCTGGCTGCTGGTGAAGACCCTACTGTATTACAGATGGTCTGGTCCATTCACTATTGTAGGGGTTCAGTCATTGTTAACTCAGCAGTGCACGTGACAGGAAATGAGAGAGGGGGGTGGGGTCCTTTGTGAAACATACTGTCTTGATTGTTGCTCTCTGCCACACAGGGGTGCAGTTAATCATGCAGTCAGCATGATTAACGCCACAATAGAGCTTTGAGGCTGATTTTTCTTTTTTTAAAGGTAAGTCACACACAGTCGAGTAATCGCCCTGAAACTGATCTTAGCACTAAAGGTTGGAAAAAGGTGGAATCTCATCCCAGTGGGAATTCTCGTCTAGAATTCCAGCAACCACATCAGGTATCGGAGGGGAGAGCGCAGAGGCAGTGATTTATGGTATCGAGTTTCGTTCTCTACCACACCTGCCTTGGAAATCTGCAGCAAAGTCCTGTTAAAGCTCCACCACAACAGTCACAGGATGGGTTGATGGATGGGGCGGCCTGTCTGCGTGGATGGACAGACTGTAGAGTGAGCGGCTACGGATAATGGGTCTTTGACATGGAGACGGGACATGAATTGCTCGAGGCAAGCAGGAGTGCTTCAGAGAGAGAGAGTCTGTATAAGAGCACACAAAGTGCCAAGTCAGAGGAAACACACATGTGCTGTCTGGCTGCTGTATAAAAAAATATTCATTATTGACTGGGGGGTGATGTATGATCTGCCTGGCGTACGCATTACATATGGAGAGGAGAAAGTGGATTTATTTCCTACTCTCTGTATTGCTCTCACATGCGCTCTTTTTGCGTCCTTAATTGAATTATCCTGAATGGACAAGCCTTTGCAGCAGTACACGACTGTGGTTGCTTTATATCCTGGGAGAAAAACATCAACACGGCTAGTTCCTGTGTCCTCTTTGCTTCTCCAGCTGATCAGAGTTCAGCTAGTTCTCATGAAACCATAACAGTAGTTTCCGTGTCTTTGTTGTTTATGTGCGTGTGTTGGCCGGGTCGATGTGTTTGTTTGCCTTCTTGCAGTCTCTGTTAACACTTAAAGCCCGTCGGGCACAGCCTTTAGAGAGGCGCACACAGATGCATACGCTGCAGTGTGTGTGTGTCCTCACCCCGCTGTGAAATGCCTGCTTCTCGGCCTAAAGTGTTTAGATGGCCTCTGTATAGATGTGGTTGTGCACTGACCTGCGGGTTACATTCCAGTCGAATCCAGCGAGGATTCCATTTTTATAACATACACTAACAATAGCGGCATTATAAAACAATCAGGGAAAGTCACGGATGATGGTGATTACAGTGTTCTTTCCGGGTGTCTCTTCAGGGAGGTTAGCATCATATTGTGTTGTGGGGGTGTCATGTTTGCATGTGTGGTTTCAGTGGCGGTCGTGTATGTTTGAATCGTTGGAACAAACACATCTGGATCCACGCATAGAAAATAGATTCCAGACCTGATCCTCACGCTGGATTTAAGTTGTCACCCTCTTGAATTGCAACTCCAGAAAAGGACTGTACAGCGAAAGGAGAAAACGGGGCGCACCCTTACATTATTTAAACCTTCCAACTGTTTCAAGTGTTCAGTTCAAGCCACGAACTAGCAGTACACCAAAAACTGGGGCTGAACAGGCTTGTTTTGCCATTAAATATGCACTGCAGCCTACTTTCCCCTCCTCAGATCTGGAGCTTTTCACTCTCTACCCGTAATCATGTCATTTAGCCCGGCTCATGTTTGTAAGAAAGTAGCGACACCGTGCAGGCGGTACTTAAGCGTTGCGGTGAAACCTCGAGGAAGGGAAACGAGAGGGGTTGGAAAGCAGCCCGTCCCCTTTGTCGCATCGCCAAGAGCCACAAGGGTCACCACACATCACACACGTCACTTGCAGGCCTGCTGGCATGTCCTCCGCTCCACGACTGAGCTGGCTGCCAAAAATACTCTGGAGGGAATTGGAAGAACACCTGTGGGAGGGGAGGAAAGGGGTGAAAAATGGGAGCTGGTGAGGGTGAAGAAGTATCAGATGGAGGGGTAAGGGAGAAGACAGGGGAGAGAGAGAAGTTTATGTGAAAAGCCAATAAAAAAAAGTTCTTCGGTGCAGCTGATGTCATGTGAAATACAGCGGTTTGGAAACACTGAGGTCATTCTTCGCTTCTCTCCTTGCGTCCTCCGCCAACGTCTGGAAGTCACACTTCACACTTGGCTTCGAGCTCGCATTCTGAATTTACTGTACAGACTGATGCTGGCAGGCCACTCCTCTTTCTTCTTACATTAGGGTTTCGTGTAGGACAGCGCAGGAATCTGGAGTAGAAGCAGTGACCTACAACGCAGAGAGAATCCAAGTGAAAGCAGCCGTGCTCACCGCCGTGCCAGTGGATTGACACATTTTTTGTGAGAGAATCCCTTGACAGTCACTCAAACCTGCAGGCTTAATCTCACAAAATAGCCGTGTGTGTGAGCGTGCTTGTGTGGCTGCCTCTTGCTAAATCTCATTGACTAATACCCCAGCAGCTCTGTGAGTCAGCCCCAGCTTCTATTGACTGCCTCTCTGGGTTAAGTTAGTGGCTGAGTAGCTTGCTAATCTCTCTTTGCTCCACTGATCTTCACTCTCTAGTGATTCCTGATTATCTGACCCACGTGCCACACAGACAACCCAACCCTGTGACTCAACTGAGATTGAGTTTGGCATCACGACCGGCTTTTGGGCTACTGGCATATTTGTGGTCAGTCAGCTTGACCCCCTCCTCGCCCCTCGCTGCTGTCGCCGAATCCCGTCTGGAGATTATTGGAATAAAACAGTGTGAAAGAGAAGAGAGATTTCTGTCTTTTTAAGCAGATCAGCTGTGGAGCAAGCTGTGCCAATGATGAGTTTTGTGAGTTGAGCAGAGCGATTTTCTTGTGCAGTGAAAATGAAACCGGCGCACATGTGTTCAAATGATCTTTGACACAAAGGACTCTTTTGATCCAGCGCACGGAGAACAGGTCCAAGTGTAGACTAACACAAGAGGCATTTTATCATGGAACTCTGTATGTGTGTGTTACATTACCCATAAACCCCTGCTTGGCAGCCCGCCAGCCAGTGGGACCTCCATCAGATCCCACTGGCCATCGTGGGAACATTCCTGACGCAGCATTATTCCGTAATTCCCACCATGTGTGGTTTTTCCAGAGCAGAGTGCTCGCTGCACGGACCGTAGAGAATCCCATTGAGTGGAGGAGATCAGCTCCTTGTAATCACAAGCAGACTTCAACATGTGTGTTTGTGTGGGTGGGTGGGTGAATGAGTGGGGGGGGGGACAACAAAAGCAGTGTGTAAATGATAGTTCAACAATAACTTCACCACAGGTTAAAGCTCCACCAAGACAGCAGGTTCTTTTGAGTCTGACATCACCCGATTTTTGCATTGAATCACTGAAGAGGTCGCTGCACAAGGACAGAGGCTTTTTGAGTTGCACTTGACTTAAAAGTAATTCACTGATCAATACTAATGCACACTCAGCGCGAATCAGCTTTGTAGCGAACCATCAATCAGCTGACTGATGGTTTACCTCAGTGTCCTTACAAGAGCACTCAGGGTCACTGCTAAGGCCTTATCTGGCTCTAGAAGGAGATTGAGATGCTGCCGGGACATTTCTGATCAATAAGTCCCCTGCAGTCTATACATTGTTCTCCAGATAATAGTCCAATGAGGGGAAGTGTATCCATTCCGCGTCGTGAGTCAGGGGTCACCGCCAGATCATCGCACTGGACGGTCTCCGCCTCGCCGTGTTTCACAGCACGCATGATAAAATCACTTTTTGAGATGTTATCTAATCATGTGACACAAGAATGAGTGGAATGCATCTTTAATCATTAATCTGGAGTCTCTGATGAGTCACGATGGGTGGTGCGTCTTTTCCGTGCCGATGTAGTTCCGAGCAGACTTCACACTGTGTTTATGTAATGGTGTATACTCATTATGATTTTAAATTGTAAGTCAATTTAATAACTTGCAGAAAAATACAGTTTTATCATTATTTCTGTCATTTTGACCATCATTCTGATCATTTATATTAATTATTTTGCTGTAAGATAACTAAGAAAATATGTAACATGCATCAGGCATATCAGTTTAGGGCATATACAGTTTATTTTTCTAATTTGATGTATTGAGATATTTAAAAATGCCATATTGGATGTGATGCTGACTATCCAGCTGGTATGATCTGGTTTATCTGGAATTTAAAATATAGCCTTTAATCAAATCATTTGAAAATGGTAGAGTAGAATAGATGATAATAGTATAAACTATTGCAAAATTAGAACTGAATAACATCATTGAATACAGTATAAGTGAATGAGCACTTTATAAATGCCTAAGGGCATACTGTAGACTGATCTGCCCAGTTAATTTGGTGTGTCACTCTGAGCAACAAAATCTCTGTGTGGTGGCTTGTGTGTCATATTTGCTTTTCTTTCATGTGCGTTCGGTCATGTAAAAGCTATATTTACATTACATGTGTTAATATTTATGATCGGCGTGATTAATTAAAGATGTCACAGATTGGAGACACATGTATCCAGCTCCGCTCAACGCCTGCTTACTCATTTTTCTGTGCTTCCCCTACAACACAATCATGTCTTTCTTTTCCTGTGACATCATCGCCCGGTGCCACGACCCTCCTTCCCACTTCCTGCCCCGACAGGAAACGAACTGCCCTGAAGGACTGCAGTTAATGCGGGAAGTGTGGGTGGACAAGGACACACCTGTATCCACTACATAGGACCCTGTGTTTTCCCCTTTGGTCTGTTGTTGAAGTGGGCCGTTAATGGAGGCCACAAAAACTTACTGTTGTACATAGGGTACCTTTTTGGCAGTTGTGTGTGTTTTTAATAGTGCTCATGGAGTCGCGTCAGCATCCATGTTTCCAGGGTATGTTGCTCTAAAGCCCTCACATGGGTGTACAGAAGTATTTCTACTTCTCATACCTATAAGTTATGTACCAGAGCTGTAACAGCACCTC